>NW_027189155.1:515835-534601 GCF_040958095.1 Procambarus clarkii | reverse complement strand
TATATATAATATATATATATATATATATATATATATATATATATACACACAAAACTAAATAGTCTTGTTAGACAAATTGCCCCTATTAGAGGCAAGTTGACTAACAAGCCGAATGACTGGCAATTGTTTTGAATTTGAGTTAAATCTAACATAGAAATGTAATCAAACCTAACCTAACCTATGCTAACCCAAGCTAAGCTAACCTAACCTAACCTAAGCTAACCCAAGCTAAGCTAAGCTAACCTAACCTAAGCTAAGCTAACCTAACCTAACCCAGCAATTCATGATCTTAATATAATACTGTTAATTGGATAAACCAATTTGGAAAGAAATGTTCGAAAATAACAAAATTAACTGTGCTTGTTAGGAAAATTGGGCCTTGCATACTTGTCCCAATAGTGTGGTTCTCGCTTTTAGGTACGACATAAACGTATACCTAAGTTGAGAGAGAAAAAGATTCTCACTCAAACATGCATATCGATTGCCAGTCCTGAATTCTGGGTAGATATTCGTGTCCTCCCTTTTCATTTACCATCATTTGGATACTATCAAAACAGCTCTGAGAAGGATAAAATGAATAAAACGGGTAGCTCACTCATGTAAAAAGGAAGAGTTGGGAAAGATCTCTCTCTCTCTCTCTCCCCCTCACACCCCCCCCCCCCCCACCAATGATCCTGCTCTGCTAGTATATAACGTAACAAACCTTCCCCCCCCCCCCCCCCAATCAGAGTCCCTTTAAGCATGCGAGGATAAAAAATAGATTTCATAAGACCCAATGTGCTAGCTGATATCAAAACAATTTATGTTATCGTCTATTAAGCCCTTCAGTAAAAAAGTATAGGGACCTAATTAGGTCCCGTTTTGAGGTGGTGGTGGGTGGAATCGATGGATTAGCCAAGCTCTTATCCGCCGAATCCGTAGAGGGTACGACCCTGGCGCTTCAGAGCGTACACCACGTCCATGGCAGTGACGGTCTTCCTCTTGGCGTGTTCCGTGTAGGTTACAGCATCACGGATGACGTTCTCGAGGAACACCTTCAGGACGCCACGGGTCTCTTCGTAGATGAGACCCGAAATACGCTTGACGCCGCCACGACGAGCTAAGCGACGAATAGCGGGCTTGGT
Organism: Procambarus clarkii; assembly: GCF_040958095.1. Taxonomy (NCBI): domain Eukaryota; kingdom Metazoa; phylum Arthropoda; class Malacostraca; order Decapoda; family Cambaridae; genus Procambarus; species Procambarus clarkii. The sequence continues at coordinate 533,477 of NW_027189155.1, read as the reverse complement.
GATGCCCTGGATGTTGTCACGTAGCACCTTACGATGACGCTTGGCGCCACCCTTTCCGAGTCCCTTGCCTCCCTTGCCGCGTCCAGTCATGGTGTTGTAGTTGTGTGAATCGAATTGACGAATGCCCGCACGATTTCCCGACTATATCCCATCAAGCGGACGTACTAGTAGCATTGCAACTCCTGCCTGCCCTTACTTTACGCTTGTGGTCGAATAGACACGGCTTTCTCACAACGCTTTCAAAACTGCAGTTGCCTACTCGTCTGTTTCACGTCCCTGTGAAATGACTTTTGCACAAATCCAAAAAATAGAGCAAAATCAGCGATAATAGTGATTGAGGTGAGCCGCCTGTTGGCTGCAGCCAGAGGAAGGAGGGGAGGGGCAACGGGGTGACGTAGGCGAGTCGAGCAGCCAATGGCGCTCGAGCAAGCGCCTCGAGACGGCGTATATAAGCAAAAATTTTTCGGCGCCGGCCATCACAAACCACAGTTGTTCACCATGGCTCGCACCAAGCAGACTGCTCGCAAGTCCACGGGAGGCAAGGCTCCTCGTAAGCAGCTGGCCACCAAGGCAGCACGCAAGTCTGCTCCTGCCACAGGGGGTGTGAAGAAGCCTCACCGTTACAGGCCCGGAACGGTCGCCCTGCGTGAGATCCGTCGTTACCAGAAGAGCACCGAGTTGCTCATCAGGAAACTTCCCTTCCAGCGTCTGGTGCGCGAGATTGCCCAGGACTTCAAGACCGATCTTCGCTTCCAGTCGTCTGCCGTCATGGCTTTACAGGAGGCATCCGAGGCTTACCTGGTCGGTCTCTTCGAGGACACTAACCTCTGTGCCATCCACGCCAAGCGTGTCACCATCATGCCAAAGGACATTCAGCTTGCTCGCCGTATCCGTGGAGAGCGTGCATAAGCTAAATCGACCACCCTAGTATACACCAAACTCGGCCCTTCTCAGGGCCAAAATATCCTTCTAAGGAGATTTCAGACATTCCTAGCATCAGTCATATGAATTAACCTTCATCTACACATATAATAAATAAATAAATAAATAAATAAACAAATACACTAATTTAGGTGTCATACATACACGTGATATCAATAAATCAAGTCATTTGTAGTACAACCTGTTCTCTTACAAACAAAACGCCGTCGCTTTTCGCTCTTATGCACTGTCAAGGATCACCCACCCCCCCCACCCCCCCAAAATAAAAATTGTCATACTGTACTAGAAATAAAAGCAGCTTGTATAAGTGACATACTGTCCAGTCCTGTTTTATTCTGTTTTCGGTCCTCTGGCTTAATCTGTTAAGTTAGGAGATGACATTTTAAATTAACCGTTTTCTTGACATTTTCAAACCTAAGAGGGTGGCCTGCATAGTAATCCTAATGTGGAACATAACAATGAATCTCTAATCTCTAGAAAAAAGATACCGAGTGCTTATATGTGTTGAGAGAGAGAGAGAGAGAGAGAGAGAGAGAGAGAGAGAGAAGAGAGAGAGAGAGAGAGAGAGAGAGAGAAGAGAGAGAGAGAGAGAGAGAGAGACACAGACAGACACAGACAGACAGACAGACAGACAGACAGACAGACAGACAGACAGACAGACAGACAGACAGACAGACAGACAGACAGACAGAGACTGAGAGAGAGAAACACACACAGACAGTTTCATAAATATTCTCATTTTATAGCTATTTGCTTTCAGTGACAGAGGTTTTTGTTATAATAGTATTGGTGTCTAACACTCACAATCTCTTTAGAAATTAAAGTGTGGCTCCAATGGAGCCGAGTTTGTTGGTTTGAGGCCAAGCCACCACCACAGGGCAGTAAGTAAGCCGTTTACTTGGAGGAGGTGTACTTGGTGACGGCCTTAGTGCCCTCAGAGACGGCGTGCTTGGCCAGTTCTCCGGGCAACAGGAGCCTTACAGCCGTCTGGATCTCCCGACTGGTAATGGTGGAACGCTTGTTGTAGTGGGCCAGGCGAGAAGCCTCGGCGGCGATGCGCTCGAAGATGTCGTTCACGAACGAGTTCATGATCGACATGGCTTTGGAAGAGATACCAGTGTCGGGGTGGACCTGCTTCAGCACTTTGTAGATGTAGATGCTGTAGCTCTCCTTCCTCCTGCGCTTCTTTTTCTTATCGCCCTTGGCAATGGCCTTCTGGGCCTTTCCGGCCTTCTTGGCAGCCTTTCCAGATGCCTTGGGTGGCATGATGATGCTCGTGCTGGCTGGCGTTGCGATACAATAATGAACTTTTGCGCGAGTCGAGCTTTCCTTTTATATCCCGCTCGCGACTCAGCTCAGAGCGGGTCGCGTGGCGGAGCGCGCTGATTGGTCAGTGGCGGACTCCCTTGATCCTGAGCGGGGTATATAACACGAAGCTCGATCTGCGGGCCGGCATTAAAACACCACAAACCCACAACAGCAGCAGCAATGTCAGGACGCGGCAAGGGAGGCAAAGTGAAGGGCAAGTCAAAGTCTCGCTCCAGCAGGGCCGGACTTCAGTTCCCCGTGGGCAGAATTCACCGTCTGCTGCGTAAGGGCAACTACGCCGAACGCGTCGGTGCTGGCGCTCCTGTCTACCTGGCAGCCGTCATGGAATACCTCGCTGCCGAAGTTCTCGAGCTCGCCGGTAACGCCGCACGTGACAACAAGAAGACCCGTATCATCCCACGTCACTTGCAGTTGGCCATCCGCAACGACGAAGAACTCAACAAACTTCTGTCTGGCGTAACCATTGCACAGGGAGGTGTTCTTCCAAACATTCAGGCAGTTCTTTTGCCAAAGAAGACAGAGAAGAAGTAAGCACTTCTGCCACCCACCGCGACAAATACCATAACCAGGCTCCATCCGGAGCCACACACACTTTAATAGAGAGATTCAAGTAGACAATCAACTTTCAAACATTAATAATAACATTTATATTGATTTCATTTGGAATGTGTACATAACAAACAAACAAAACAAAATTATAGGGGATATTCAGCATCACTTGGAATATTAACCAATCATATAAATCCAATATATATTTTATATTTTACTTTAAGCGAGGAATTCATATTCTATCCATTTTTAATCATACAAATGAACAAAAGCAATTCTTCACTAGACGTAATGAATGAATAAATGATCAAGGTTTTAATGTGTTTCATGAATATATATATATATATATATATTATATATATATATATATATATATTATATATATATATATATATATATATATATATATTAATACTTGTGAACCAGAATATGTTTGAGCAGCAGCGATCGTGCCTGCCATTGGCCGAAGTGCAACAATTCAAATAATTTAAAGGGCCTGCTCGGGTATATAAGAGAGGCTGGGAGACTGGGGCCGGTGGTGGGTGATGGGTGATGAGTGATGGTGTGGTGTGGTGTGGTGTTGTTAAGAGTTGATTTACGGCCAGCCAGCCAGCCAGCCAGCCAGCCAGCTGCAGCCAAGGCAGGGCAGGGCAAGGCAAGGCAAGGCAAGGCAAGGCAAGGCAAGGCAAGGCCAAAGGCAAGGCAAGGCAAGGCAAGGCAAGGCAGGCAGGCAGGCAGGCAGGCAGCCAGGCAGCCAGGCAGCCAGACAGGCAGGCAGGCAGGCAGGCAGGCAGGCAGGCAGGCAGGCAGGCAGGCAGGCAGGCAGGCAGGCAGGCAGGCAGGCAGGCAGGCAGGCAGGCAGGCAGGCAGGCAGGCAGGCAGGCAGGCAGGCAGGCAGGCAGGCAGGCAGGCAGGCAGCCAGGCAGCCAGCCAGCCAGCCAGCCAGCCAGCCAGCCAGCCAGCCAGCCAGCCAGCCAGCCAGCCAGCCAGCCAGCCAGCCAGCCACTCCCACTTTGTATTTATATGCATTCAATTTATATTCAAACATTATATATGTTAAGGGCCTTGTTTTAGTGTTTATTTTAAAAATGACAAACATCGAGTCATTTTACCAGTCCTTTAGCGTTAACGGTGATGCATTTTAAAACTGAACATAAATCGCCTTTTCTGGATATATCAAATATCGAATCCGCTTAATGTGCCTACAATTCAATCATTCAAAAAATACATAATTTACATCAAGCCTTTTCATAGAACAGACAATAAGATTTGTACATGCAAAAAAAAAAAAAAATCCTTTAAGTTATCAATACAATGTGAGAAAACTTTACTTTTATAACTAAAGTTGCACAATTATACCAACTCTATGGTGGCTGGGTTGTAAGGTGTGTGGCTGGTGTTTTGGAAGTCGCGAGTTCAAACGACCCAATGGGAATAATACTTTTTTTTTTTTGCCATACAATCTTCCTAATACTATTATGTAGGTTTGTGTGTGTTTTTTTATTCATTCTTTGGTTTTATAGATGACATACATATTGACTCCTTTTACCGGTCCTTAATTAGGCTCTGGGGAAGCAATGGTGGTGGTGGTGGTGGTGGTGGTGGTGCATTTAAAACTAAACCAAAAATCACCAGTTCTGGACGCGTCAAATATCATATCCGCTTAATGTGTCTACAACCTAATTACTTAAAACTACACTATTTAATTCATTCATATCATGTGCATATTGGTCATTATGCTCATACAACCGACATCAAAATTTATTTTCATTATTAGAATCATACATTTCATCAAGTAATACAGATACAAAGAGATTTTCTTTCTGAGAAGACCGTTAGTATTGGCTTGCAGGCAGGCAGGCAGGCAGGCATTTGAGGGTTATTATTTCGCCTGTTGATTGGGGGGAGGGTTGATGTGTTAGGGGGTTTTCGGTTAGATGTGGTGGTGGTGATTGGTGGTGGTGATTGGTGGTGATTGGTGGTGATTGGTGGTGGTGGTGGTGGTGTGGTGGTAGTAGGGGAGTTGGGGGTGGGGGGGGGGGGGGGGTGGGGGGGGGGGAGGGAAGGGGAGGGGAATGATGGTCTGTGGATTCCTTCTCCGTACCCTTTACATATAAGCAAAAATATGCCTTCTTGTGGGTATAGAAACATTAACACAAATTATATCAGTAACTGATATTGTAGCCTTTTAAACAGAAAAGATTTGTACATACAAATACTTTTTAATTATCATTTATTTGTGGAAATGGCATTTACGTCATTAAATTGATACCTCAGCATCAAGCTAGTGTCCTGCAGCAGTGGTCCAGTGGTAAAGTGTATATAAGTGATGCGTATTCTTGGAGTTGCGAGTTCAAACCCGGATTAAGCTATATATATATATATATACAACATGTTTTGTTTTGGTTGTTTGTTTTTGTATAAAGCCTCACACAATATCTATATTAAGCGAGTTTGTTTTAAACATGACATACATATTAATTCATTTTACCAGGCCTTATTCCACACAACTCCGTGAATTTCCCGTGGAGCCAGCCATTCAAACAAAAACAAACGAAACAAAACAAAACAAAACAAAAAACATTATTGCCAACAGCATTTGGTGTTCCCAGGCGGTCACCCATCCAAGTACTAACCAAACCCAACGTTGCTTAACTTCGCTGATCGGACGAGAAGCGGTGTTCTCAACGTGGTATGGCCGTTGGCATGAGACTGCCTACACATTGTGGCTAATAACCAACTCTTTTAAGTCATCGCGGCAGGATACGGACCTGCTTGTGGTGTCTTAATGGTAATTGTATCCTAACATATTTTTGTCTCCTTGGCATGGATATTTAACATCGTTTATTCAGTCTTGGGTTTATGTTCTTTCGCCATTTACAGACATTTTACATCTACCTACTTCCTCAGCCTGCCCTGCCAATTTCTAATGAATTTGTGGATTTTCTTTTGTAATACAAACATGTGTGTGCTCATCTGCTCTTCAGTTTTTATGATATTTGTCTCATCTGTCCTGCTTTATGATACTTTTACAAAGAACATGAACAAATGCTTCTATTTTAGAGAAGATATGGGATCCAGGTTTCGGAGCCGTAAAACCAACCGTCGTGATTGGTGGACGAGTTGCCAGGTTGCAGCTTCTGTACCGTGCCGGCACATAAATAGGTTCGGCTCAAGCGGCGGCAGCATCATTCCCCCGTGACTGTCTGAGCGTCTCTCATCACCTTGGTTGGTTCATCATCATCATGGTAGAAGCAAAGCCTACCAAGAAGGCTGCGGCTGCTGCTGCTGTGGTGGCCACCACCAGGAAACCTCGCGTCCAGGTTGCTCACCCGAAAACTAGTCAAATGGTTCTAGCCGCGGTCGCAGCACTCAAAGACCGTAAGGGCTCGTCTCTACAAGCAATCAAGAAGTACGTTGTTGCCAACAACAAAGTCGAGGCTGCCAAGATCGCCATTTACATCCGAAGATTTCTCAAGAAAGCAGTGGCTGACGGCATTCTTGTTCAGACCAAGGGAAGTGGAGCTAGTGGATCATTCAAGCTGGCCGTAGCAGAGAAGAGGGCCGTTCTAACTCCCAAGAAAGCCACCACAACCAAGAAACCATCTACAGCAGCAAAGAAGGCCGTGGTAACTCCCAAGAAAGCCGCCACAAGCAACAAACCACCTACAGCCTTGAAAAAGAAGCAGCAGCAGCAGCAGCAGCTTGTTGTTGGGAACAAAAAGCCCAAAATAAAGAGAGCTTCAAAATCTCCCAAACCACCCAAGGCAAAGAAAGCTGTCAAAAAAACAACAAAGGCAAAATAAACGACGACATGCAAGCAGCATGAATACACATGACAATAAACATCCAGGCCTCCCCCCTCAGTGGAGGGGCCTCATATGATTCCAAAAAAGAGTTTAGTTTTGTAGACAAATAAATCATTACTTTTGGGGTAGATTTACTCTGTATATTATATATATATATATATATATATATATATATATATATATATATATATATATATATATATATATATATATATATAATATACATCTATATTATATATATATATATATATATATATATATATATATATATATATATATATATATAATATACATCTATATTATATATATATATATAATATACATATATATATATATATATATATATATATATATATATATATATATATATATATATATATACATGGGTGAGGTGATATGGTACCAAAGTTTTGGGTAAGGTGATTGACATTTACACAAGATAAAACACGAACCAATGGGAATAAAAACATAAGAATGGAAGTAACTGCAGAAGGCCTATTGGCCCATAACACAAGCACTTCCTCTTGATGCTTCTATATTGGTTCAGAGTCTTGAAGCTATAATAATAATAATATATATATATATATATATATATATATAATATATATATATATATATATATATATATATATATATATATATATATACACACAAAACTAAATAGTCTTGTTAGACAAATTGCCCCTATTAGAGGCAAGTTGACTAACAAGCCGAATGACTGGCAATTGTTTTGAATTTGAGTTAAATCTAACATAGAAATGTAATCAAACCTAACCTAACCTATGCTAACCCAAGCTAAGCTAACCTAACCTAACCTAAGCTAACCCAAGCTAAGCTAAGCTAACCTAACCTAAGCTAAGCTAACCTAACCTAACCCAGCAATTCATGATCTTAATATAATACTGTTAATTGGATAAACCAATTTGGAAAGAAATGTTCGAAAATAACAAAATTAACTGTGCTTGTTAGGAAAATTGGGCCTTGCATACTTGTCCCAATAGTGTGGTTCTCGCTTTTAGGTACGACATAAACGTATACCTAAGTTGAGAGAGAAAAAGATTCTCACTCAAACATGCATATCGATTGCCAGTCCTGAATTCTGGGTAGATATTCGTGTCCTCCCTTTTCATTTACCATCATTTGGATACTATCAAAACAGCTCTGAGAAGGATAAAATGAATAAAACGGGTAGCTCACTCATGTAAAAAGGAAGAGTTGGGAAAGATCTCTCTCTCTCTCTCTCCCCCTCACACCCCCCCCCCCCCCACCAATGATCCTGCTCTGCTAGTATATAACGTAACAAACCTTCCCCCCCCCCCCCCCCCAATCAGAGTCCCTTTAAGCATGCGAGGATAAAAAATAGATTTCATAAGACCCAATGTGCTAGCTGATATCAAAACAATTTATGTTATCGTCTATTAAGCCCTTCAGTAAAAAAGTATAGGGACCTAATTAGGTCCCGTTTTGAGGTGGTGGTGGGTGGAATCGATGGATTAGCCAAGCTCTTATCCGCCGAATCCGTAGAGGGTACGACCCTGGCGCTTCAGAGCGTACACCACGTCCATGGCAGTGACGGTCTTCCTCTTGGCGTGTTCCGTGTAGGTTACAGCATCACGGATGACGTTCTCGAGGAACACCTTCAGGACGCCACGGGTCTCTTCGTAGATGAGACCCGAAATACGCTTGACGCCGCCACGACGAGCTAAGCGACGAATAGCGGGCTTGGTGATGCCCTGGATGTTGTCACGTAGCACCTTACGATGACGCTTGGCGCCACCCTTTCCGAGTCCCTTGCCTCCCTTGCCGCGTCCAGTCATGGTGTTGTAGTTGTGTGAATCGAATTGACGAATGCCCGCACGATTTCCCGACTATATCCCATCAAGCGGACGTACTAGTAGCATTGCAACTCCTGCCTGCCCTTACTTTACGCTTGTGGTCGAATAGACACGGCTTTCTCACAACGCTTTCAAAACTGCAGTTGCCTACTCGTCTGTTTCACGTCCCTGTGAAATGACTTTTGCACAAATCCAAAAAATAGAGCAAAATCAGCGATAATAGTGATTGAGGTGAGCCGCCTGTTGGCTGCAGCCAGAGGAAGGAGGGGAGGGGCAACGGGGTGACGTAGGCGAGTCGAGCAGCCAATGGCGCTCGAGCAAGCGCCTCGAGACGGCGTATATAAGCAAAAATTTTTCGGCGCCGGCCATCACAAACCACAGTTGTTCACCATGGCTCGCACCAAGCAGACTGCTCGCAAGTCCACGGGAGGCAAGGCTCCTCGTAAGCAGCTGGCCACCAAGGCAGCACGCAAGTCTGCTCCTGCCACAGGGGGTGTGAAGAAGCCTCACCGTTACAGGCCCGGAACGGTCGCCCTGCGTGAGATCCGTCGTTACCAGAAGAGCACCGAGTTGCTCATCAGGAAACTTCCCTTCCAGCGTCTGGTGCGCGAGATTGCCCAGGACTTCAAGACCGATCTTCGCTTCCAGTCGTCTGCCGTCATGGCTTTACAGGAGGCATCCGAGGCTTACCTGGTCGGTCTCTTCGAGGACACTAACCTCTGTGCCATCCACGCCAAGCGTGTCACCATCATGCCAAAGGACATTCAGCTTGCTCGCCGTATCCGTGGAGAGCGTGCATAAGCTAAATCGACCACCCTAGTATACACCAAACTCGGCCCTTCTCAGGGCCAAAATATCCTTCTAAGGAGATTTCAGACATTCCTAGCATCAGTCATATGAATTAACCTTCATCTACACATATAATAAATAAATAAATAAATAAATAAACAAATACACTAATTTAGGTGTCATACATACACGTGATATCAATAAATCAAGTCATTTGTAGTACAACCTGTTCTCTTACAAACAAAACGCCGTCGCTTTTCGCTCTTATGCACTGTCAAGGATCACCCACCCCCCCCACCCCCCCAAAATAAAAATTGTCATACTGTACTAGAAATAAAAGCAGCTTGTATAAGTGACATACTGTCCAGTCCTGTTTTATTCTGTTTTCGGTCCTCTGGCTTAATCTGTTAAGTTAGGAGATGACATTTTAAATTAACCGTTTTCTTGACATTTTCAAACCTAAGAGGGTGGCCTGCATAGTAATCCTAATGTGGAACATAACAATGAATCTCTAATCTCTAGAAAAAAGATACCGAGTGCTTATATGTGTTGAGAGAGAGAGAGAGAGAGAGAGAGAGAGAGAGGAGAGAGAGGAAGAGAGAGAGGAGAGAGAGAGAGAGAGAGAGAGAGAGAAGAGAGAGAGAGAGAGACACAGACAGACAGACAGACAGACAGACAGACAGACAGACAAGACAGACAGACAGACAGACAGACAGACAGACAGACAGACAGACAGACAGAGACTGAGAGAGAGAAACACACACAGACAGTTTCATAAATATTCTCATTTTATAGCTATTTGCTTTCAGTGACAGAGGTTTTTGTTATAATAGTATTGGTGTCTACACTCACAATCTCTTTAGAAATTAAAGTGTGGCTCCAATGGAGCCGAGTTTGTTGGTTTGAGGCCAAGCCACCACCACAGGGCAGTAAGTAAGCCGTTTACTTGGAGGAGGTGTACTTGGTGACGGCCTTAGTGCCCTCAGAGACGGCGTGCTTGGCCAGTTCTCCGGGCAACAGGAGCCTTACAGCCGTCTGGATCTCCCGACTGGTAATGGTGGAACGCTTGTTGTAGTGGGCCAGGCGAGAAGCCTCGGCGGCGATGCGCTCGAAGATGTCGTTCACGAACGAGTTCATGATCGACATGGCTTTGGAAGAGATACCAGTGTCGGGGTGGACCTGCTTCAGCACTTTGTAGATGTAGATGCTGTAGCTCTCCTTCCTCCTGCGCTTCTTTTTCTTATCGCCCTTGGCAATGGCCTTCTGGGCCTTTCCGGCCTTCTTGGCAGCCTTTCCAGATGCCTTGGGTGGCATGATGATGCTCGTGCTGGCTGGCGTTGCGATACAATAATGAACTTTTGCGCGAGTCGAGCTTTCCTTTTATATCCCGCTCGCGACTCAGCTCAGAGCGGGTCGCGTGGCGGAGCGCGCTGATTGGTCAGTGGCGGACTCCCTTGATCCTGAGCGGGGTATATAACACGAAGCTCGATCTGCGGGCCGGCATTAAAACACCACAAACCCACAACAGCAGCAGCAATGTCAGGACGCGGCAAGGGAGGCAAAGTGAAGGGCAAGTCAAAGTCTCGCTCCAGCAGGGCCGGACTTCAGTTCCCCGTGGGCAGAATTCACCGTCTGCTGCGTAAGGGCAACTACGCCGAACGCGTCGGTGCTGGCGCTCCTGTCTACCTGGCAGCCGTCATGGAATACCTCGCTGCCGAAGTTCTCGAGCTCGCCGGTAACGCCGCACGTGACAACAAGAAGACCCGTATCATCCCACGTCACTTGCAGTTGGCCATCCGCAACGACGAAGAACTCAACAAACTTCTGTCTGGCGTAACCATTGCACAGGGAGGTGTTCTTCCAAACATTCAGGCAGTTCTTTTGCCAAAGAAGACAGAGAAGAAGTAAGCACTTCTGCCACCCACCGCGACAAATACCATAACCAGGCTCCATCCGGAGCCACACACACTTTAATAGAGAGATTCAAGTAGACAATCAACTTTCAAACATTAATAATAACATTTATATTGATTTCATTTGGAATGTGTACATAACAAACAAACAAAACAAAATTATAGGGGATATTCAGCATCACTTGGAATATTAACCAATCATATAAATCCAATATATATTTTATATTTTACTTTAAGCGAGGAATTCATATTCTATCCATTTTTAATCATACAAATGAACAAAAGCAATTCTTCACTAGACGTAATGAATGAATAAATGATCAAGGTTTTAATGTGTTTCATGAATATATATATATATATATTATATAATATATATATATATATATATATATATATATATATATATATATATATATATAATATATATATTAATACTTGTGAACCAGAATATGTTTGAGCAGCAGCGATCGTGCCTGCCATTGGCCGAAGTGCAACAATTCAAATAATTTAAAGGGCCTGCTCGGGTATATAAGAGAGGCTGGGAGACTGGGGCCGGTGGTGGGTGATGGGTGATGAGTGATGGTGTGGTGTGGTGTGGTGTTGTTAAGAGTTGATTTACGGCCAGCCAGCCAGCCAGCCAGCCAGCCAGCTGCAGCCAAGGCAGGGCAGGGCAAGGCAAGGCAAGGCAAGGCAAGGCAAGGCAAGGCAAGGCAAGGCAAGGCAAGGCAAGGCAAGGCAAGGCAGGCAGGCAGGCAGGCAGGCAGCCAGGCAGCCAGGCAGCCAGACAGGCAGGCAGGCAGCAGCAGGCAGGCAGGCAGGCAGGCAGGCAGGCAGGCAGGCAGGCAGGCAGGCAGGCAGGCAGGCAGGCAGCCAGGCAGGCAGGCAGGCAGGCAGGCAGGCAGGCAGGCAGGCAGGCAGGCAGGCAGGCAGCCAGGCAGCCAGCCAGCCAGCCAGCCAGCCAGCCAGCCAGCCAGCAGCCAGCCAGCCAGCCAGCCAGCCAGCCAGCCAGCCACCCACTCCCACTTTGTATTTATATGCATTCAATTTATATTCAAACATTATATATGTTAAGGGCCTTGTTTTAGTGTTTATTTTAAATGACAAACATCGAGTCATTTACCAGTCCTTTAGCGTTAACGGTTGCATTTTAAAACTGAACATAAATCGCCTTTTCTGGATATATCAAATATCGAATCCGCTTAATGTGCCTACAATTCAATCATTCAAAAAATACATAATTTACATCAAGCCTTTTCATAGAACAGACAATAAGATTTGTACATGCAAAAAAAAAAAAAAATCCTTTAAGTTATCAATACAATGTGAGAAAACTTTACTTTTATAACTAAAGTTGCACAATTATACCAACTCTATGGTGGCTGGGTTGTAAGGTGTGTGGCTGGTGTTTTGGAAGTCGCGAGTTCAAACGACCCAATGGGAATAATACTTTTTTTTTTTTGCCATACAATCTTCCTAATACTATTATGTAGGTTTGTGTGTGTTTTTTTATTCATTCTTTGGTTTTATAGATGACATACATATTGACTCCTTTTACCGGTCCTTAATTAGGCTCTGGGGAAGCAATGGTGGTGGTGGTGGTGGTGGTGGTGGTGCATTTAAAACTAAACCAAAAATCACCAGTTCTGGACGCGTCAAATATCATATCCGCTTAATGTGTCTACAACCTAATTACTTAAAACTACACTATTTAATTCATTCATATCATGTGCATATTGGTCATTATGCTCATACAACCGACATCAAAATTTATTTTCATTATTAGAATCATACATTTCATCAAGTAATACAGATACAAAGAGATTTTCTTTCTGAGAAGACCGTTAGTATTGGCTTGCAGGCAGGCAGGCAGGCAGGCATTTGAGGGTTATTATTTCGCCTGTTGATTGGGGGGAGGGTTGATGTGTTAGGGGGTTTTCGGTTAGATGTGGTGGTGGTGATTGGTGGTGGTGATTGGTGGTGATTGGTGGTGATTGGTGGTGGTGGTGGTGGTGGTGGTGGTAGTAGGTGGGAGTTGGGGGGGGGGGGGGGGGGGGGGGGGGGGGGGGGGGGAGGGGAATGATGGTCTGTGGATTCCTTCTCCGTACCCTTTACATATAAGCAAAAATATGCCTTCTTGTGGGTATAGAAACATTAACACAAATTATATCAGTAACTGATATTGTAGCCTTTTAAACAGAAAAGATTTGTACATACAAATACTTTTTAATTATCATTTATTTGTGGAAATGGCATTTACGTCATTAAATTGATACCTCAGCATCAAGCTAGTGTCCTGCAGCAGTGGTCCAGTGGTAAAGTGTATATAAGTGATGCGTATTCTTGGAGTTGCGAGTTCAAACCCGGATTAAGCTATATATATATATATATACAACATGTTTTGTTTTGGTTGTTTGTTTTTGTATAAAGCCTCACACAATATCTATATTAAGCGAGTTTGTTTTAAACATGACATACATATTAATTCATTTTACCAGGCCTTATTCCACACAACTCCGTGAATTTCCCGTGGAGCCAGCCATTCAAACAAAAACAAACGAAACAAAACAAAACAAAACAAAAAACATTATTGCCAACAGCATTTGGTGTTCCCAGGCGGTCACCCATCCAAGTACTAACCAAACCCAACGTTGCTTAACTTCGCTGATCGGACGAGAAGCGGTGTTCTCAACGTGGTATGGCCGTTGGCATGAGACTGCCTACACATTGTGGCTAATAACCAACTCTTTTAAGTCATCGCGGCAGGATACGGACCTGCTTGTGGTGTCTTAATGGTAATTGTATCCTAACATATTTTTGTCTCCTTGGCATGGATATTTAACATCGTTTATTCAGTCTTGGGTTTATGTTCTTTCGCCATTTACAGACATTTTACATCTACCTACTTCCTCAGCCTGCCCTGCCAATTTCTAATGAATTTGTGGATTTTCTTTTGTAATACAAACATGTGTGTGCTCATCTGCTCTTCAGTTTTTATGATATTTGTCTCATCTGTCCTGCTTTATGATACTTTTACAAAGAACATGAACAAATGCTTCTATTTTAGAGAAGATATGGGATCCAGGTTTCGGAGCCGTAAAACCAACCGTCGTGATTGGTGGACGAGTTGCCAGGTTGCAGCTTCTGTACCGTGCCGGCACATAAATAGGTTCGGCTCAAGCGGCGGCAGCATCATTCCCCCGTGACTGTCTGAGCGTCTCTCATCACCTTGGTTGGTTCATCATCATCATGGTAGAAGCAAAGCCTACCAAGAAGGCTGCGGCTGCTGCTGCTGTGGTGGCCACCACCAGGAAACCTCGCGTCCAGGTTGCTCACCCGAAAACTAGTCAAATGGTTCTAGCCGCGGTCGCAGCACTCAAAGACCGTAAGGGCTCGTCTCTACAAGCAATCAAGAAGTACGTTGTTGCCAACAACAAAGTCGAGGCTGCCAAGATCGCCATTTACATCCGAAGATTTCTCAAGAAAGCAGTGGCTGACGGCATTCTTGTTCAGACCAAGGGAAGTGGAGCTAGTGGATCATTCAAGCTGGCCGTAGCAGAGAAGAGGGCCGTTCTAACTCCCAAGAAAGCCACCACAACCAAGAAACCATCTACAGCAGCAAAGAAGGCCGTGGTAACTCCCAAGAAAGCCGCCACAAGCAACAAACCACCTACAGCCTTGAAAAAGAAGCAGCAGAGCAGCAGCAGCTTGTTGTTGGGAACAAAAAGCCCAAAATAAAGAGAGCTTCAAAATCTCCCAAACCACCCAAGGCAAAGAAAGCTGTCAAAAAAACAACAAAGGCAAAATAAACGACGACATGCAAGCAGCATGAATACACATGACAATAAACATCCAGGCCTCCCCCCTCAGTGGAGGGGCCTCATATGATTCCAAAAAAGAGTTTAGTTTTGTAGACAAATAAATCATTACTTTTGGGGTAGATTTACTCTGTATATTATATATATATATATATATATATATATATATATATATATATATATATATATATATATATATATATATATATTAATATACATCTATATTATATATATATATATATATATATATATATATATATATATATATATATATATATATATACATCTATATTATATTATATATATAATATACATATATATATATATATTAATATATATATATATATATATATATATATATATATACATGGGTGAGGTGATATGGTACCAAAGTTTTGGGTAAGGTGATTGACATTTACACAAGATAAAACACGAACCAATGGGAATAAAAACATAAGAATGGAAGTAACTGCAGAAGGCCTATTGGCCCATAACACAAGCACTTCCTCTTGATGCTTCTATATTGGTTCAGAGTCTTGAAGCTATAATAATAATATATATATATATATATATATATATATATATTATATATATATATATATATATATATATATATATATATATATATACACACAAAACTAAATAGTCTTGTTAGACAAATTGCCCCTATTAGAGGCAAGTTGACTAACAAGCCGAATGACTGGCAATTGTTTTGAATTTGAGTTAAATCTAACATAGAAATGTAATCAAACCTAACCTAACCTATGCTAACCCAAGCTAAGCTAACCTAACCTAACCTAAGCTAACCCAAGCTAAGCTAAGCTAACCTAACCTAAGCTAAGCTAACCTAACCTAACCCAGCAATTCATGATCTTAATATAATACTGTTAATTGGATAAACCAATTTGGAAAGAAATGTTCGAAAATAACAAAATTAACTGTGCTTGTTAGGAAAATTGGGCCTTGCATACTTGTCCCAATAGTGTGGTTCTCGCTTTTAGGTACGACATAAACGTATACCTAAGTTGAGAGAGAAAAAGATTCTCACTCAAACATGCATATCGATTGCCAGTCCTGAATTCTGGGTAGATATTCGTGTCCTCCCTTTTCATTTACCATCATTTGGATACTATCAAAACAGCTCTGAGAAGGATAAAATGAATAAAACGGGTAGCTCACTCATGTAAAAAGGAAGAGTTGGGAAAGATCTCTCTCTCTCTCTCTCCCCCTCACACCCCCCCCCCCCCCACCAATGATCCTGCTCTGCTAGTATATAACGTAACAAACCTTCCCCCCCCCCCCCCCCCAATCAGAGTCCCTTTAAGCATGCGAGGATAAAAAATAGATTTCATAAGACCCAATGTGCTAGCTGATATCAAAACAATTTATGTTATCGTCTATTAAGCCCTTCAGTAAAAAAGTATAGGGACCTAATTAGGTCCCGTTTTGAGGTGGTGGTGGGTGGAATCGATGGATTAGCCAAGCTCTTATCCGCCGAATCCGTAGAGGGTACGACCCTGGCGCTTCAGAGCGTACACCACGTCCATGGCAGTGACGGTCTTCCTCTTGGCGTGTTCCGTGTAGGTTACAGCATCACGGATGACGTTCTCGAGGAACACCTTCAGGACGCCACGGGTCTCTTCGTAGATGAGACCCGAAATACGCTTGACGCCGCCACGACGAGCTAAGCGACGAATAGCGGGCTTGGTGATGCCCTGGATGTTGTCACGTAGCACCTTACGATGACGCTTGGCGCCACCCTTTCCGAGTCCCTTGCCTCCCTTGCCGCGTCCAGTCATGGTGTTGTAGTTGTGTGAATCGAATTGACGAATGCCCGCACGATTTCCCGACTATATCCCATCAAGCGGACGTACTAGTAGCATTGCAACTCCTGCCTGCCCTTACTTTACGCTTGTGGTCGAATAGACACGGCTTTCTCACAACGCTTTCAAAACTGCAGTTGCCTACTCGTCTGTTTCACGTCCCTGTGAAATGACTTTTGCACAAATCCAAAAAATAGAGCAAAATCAGCGATAATAGTGATTGAGGTGAGCCGCCTGTTGGCTGCAGCCAGAGGAAGGAGGGGAGGGGCAACGGGGTGACGTAGGCGAGTCGAGCAGCCAATGGCGCTCGAGCAAGCGCCTCGAGACGGCGTATATAAGCAAAAATTTTTCGGCGCCGGCCATCACAAACCACAGTTGTTCACCATGGCTCGCACCAAGCAGACTGCTCGCAAGTCCACGGGAGGCAAGGCTCCTCGTAAGCAGCTGGCCACCAAGGCAGCACGCAAGTCTGCTCCTGCCACAGGGGGTGTGAAGAAGCCTCACCGTTACAGGCCCGGAACGGTCGCCCTGCGTGAGATCCGTCGTTACCAGAAGAGCACCGAGTTGCTCATCAGGAAACTTCCCTTCCAGCGTCTGGTGCGCGAGATTGCCCAGGACTTCAAGACCGATCTTCGCTTCCAGTCGTCTGCCGTCATGGCTTTACAGGAGGCATCCGAGGCTTACCTGGTCGGTCTCTTCGAGGACACTAACCTCTGTGCCATCCACGCCAAGCGTGTCACCATCATGCCAAAGGACATTCAGCTTGCTCGCCGTATCCGTGGAGAGCGTGCATAAGCTAAATCGACCACCCTAGTATACACCAAACTCGGCCCTTCTC
>NW_027189155.1:479769-512835 GCF_040958095.1 Procambarus clarkii | reverse complement strand
TAGGGTAGTCTGTGCATTAAGCAGTTGGCACTGAGTTTTCCCATATAAGAGGGCTCGATGAAAGAGCATCCGGGGTCCCACACTATCTCATCGCCTGGGAGAGGATTGGAGTTCTGGTTGGTTAAATACCCCAGAATTCCTACCTCTCTTAATGGCTTTGAAGTATGGTGTAGTGGATACAGCATGCAACTGCCACCTTGTTGGCCAGTGTTCGAGTCCCCTGGTGGGATGAGTGTCTAAAAAGTTATAAACCTCATGCTACTGGCAATAGGGTAGTCTGCATTAAGCATTTGGCACTGAGTTTTCCCATATAACAGGGCTCGATGAAAGAGCATTCCGGGGTCCCACACTATCTCATCGCCTGGGAGAGGATTGGAGTTCTAGGTTGGTTAAATACCCCAGAATTCCTACCTCTCTTAATGGCTTTGAAGTATGGTGTAGTGGATACAGCATGCAACTGCCACCTTGTTGGCCAGTGTTCGAGTCCCCTGGTGGGATGAGTGTCTAAAAAGTTATAAACTTCAGCTACTGGAATAGGGTAGTCTGTGCATTAAGCATTTGGCACTGAGTTTTCCCATATAACAGGGCTCGATGAAAGAGCATCCGGGGTCCTACACTATCTCATCGCCTGGGAGAGGATTGGAGTTCTGGTTGGTTAAATACCCCAGAATTCCTACCTCTCTTAATGGCTTTGAAGTATGGTGTAGTGGATACAGCATGCAACTGCCACCTTGTTGGCCAGTGTTCGAGTCCCCTGGTGGGATGAGTGTCTAAAAAGTTATAAACTTCAGCTACTGGAATAGGGTAGTCTGTGCATTAAGCATTTGGCACTGAGTTTTCCCATATAACAGGGCTCGATGAAAGAGCATCCGGGGTCCCACACTATCTCATCGCCTGGGAGAGGATTGGAGTTCTGGTTGGTTAAATACCCCAGAATTCCTACCTCTCTTAATGGCTTTGAAGTATGGTGTAGTGGATACAGCATGCAACTGCCACCTTGTTGGCCAGTGTTCGAGTCCCCTGGTGGGATGAGTGTCTAAAAAGTTATAAACTTCAGCTACTGGAATAGGGTAGTCTGCATTAAGCATTTGGCACTGAGTTTTCCCATATAACAGGGCTCGATGAAAGAGCATCCGGGGTCCCACACTATCTCATCGCCTGGGAGAGGATTGGAGTTCTGGTTGGTTAAATACCCCAGAATTCCTACCTCTCTTAATGGCTTTGAAGTATGGTGTAGTGGATACAGCATGCAACTGCCACCTTGTTGGCCAGTGTTCGAGTCCCCTGGTGGGATGAGTGTCTAAAAAGTTATAAACTTCAGCTACTGGAATAGGGTAGTCTGTGCATTAAGCATTTGGCACTGAGTTTTCCTATATAACAGGGCTCGATGAAAGAGCATCCGGGGTCCCACACTATCTCATCGCCTGGGAGAGGATTGGAGTTCTGGTTGGTTAAATACCCCAGAATTCCTACCTCTCTTAATGGCTTTGAAGTATGGTGTAGTGGATACAGCATGCAACTGCCACCTTGTTGGCCAGTGTTCGAGTCCCCTGGTGGGATGAGTGTCTAAAAAGTTATAAACTTCAGCTACTGGAATAGGGTAGTCTGCATTAAGCATTTGGCACTGAGTTTTCCCATATAACAGGGCTCGATGAAAGAGCATCCGGGGTCCCACACTATCTCATCGCCTGGGAGAGGATTGGAGTTCTGGTTGGTTAAATACCCCAGAATTCCTACCTCTCTTAATGGCTTTGAAGTATGGTGTAGTGGATACAGCATGCAACTGCCACCTTGTTGGCCAGTGTTCGAGTCCCCTGGTGGGATGAGTGTCTAAAAAGTTATAAACTTCAGCTACTGGAATAGGGTAGTCTGTGCATTAAGCATTTGGCACTGAGTTTTCCCATATAACAGGGCTCGATGAAAGAGCATCCGGGGTCCCACACTATCTCATCGCCTGGGAGAGGATTGGAGTTCTGGTTGGTTAAATACCCCAGAATTCCTACCTCTCTTAATGGCTTTGAAGTATGGTGTAGTGGATACAGCATGCAACTGCCACCTTGTTGGCCAGTGTTCGAGTCCCCTGGTGGGATGAGTGTCTAAAAAGTTATAAACTTCAGCTACTGGAATAGGGTAGTCTGTGCATTAAGCATTTGGCACTGAGTTTTCCCATATAACAGGGCTCGATGAAAGAGCATCCGGGGTCCCACACTATCTCATCGCCTGGGAGAGGATTGGAGTTCTGGTTGGTTAAATACCCCAGAATTCCTACCTCTCTTAATGGCTTTGAAGTATGGTGTAGTGGATACAGCATGCAACTGCCACCTTGTTGGCCAGTGTTCGAGTCCCCTGGTGGGATGAGTGTCTAAAAAGTTATAAACTTCAGCTACTGGAATAGGGTAGTCTGTGCATTAAGCATTTGGCACTGAGTTTTCCCATATAACAGGGCTCGATGAAAGAGCATCCGGGGTCCCACACTATCTCATCGCCTGGGAGAGGATTGGAGTTCTGGTTGGTTAAATACCCCAGACTTCCTACCTCTCTTAATGGCTTTGAAGTATGGTGTAGTGGATACAGCATGCAACTGCCACCTTGTTGGCCAGTGTTCGAGTCCCCTGGTGGGATGAGTGTCTAAAAAGTTATAAACTTCAGCTACTGGAATAGGGTAGTCTGTGCATTAAGCATTTGGCACTGAGTTTTCCCATATAACAGGGCTCGATGAAAGAGCATCCGGGGTCCCACACTATCTCATCGCCTGGGAGAGGATTGGAGTTCTGGTTGGTTAAATACCCCAGAATTCCTACCTCTCTTAATGGCTTTGAAGTATGGTGTAGTGGATACAGCATGCAACTGCCACCTTGTTGGCCAGTGTTCGAGTCCCCTGGTGGGATGAGTGTCTAAAAAGTTATAAACTTCAGCTACTGGAATAGGGTAGTCTGTGCATTAAGCATTTGGCACTGAGTTTTCCCATATAACAGGGCTCGATGAAAGAGCATCCGGGGTCCCACACTATCTCATCGCCTGGGAGAGGATTGGAGTTCTGGTTGGTTAAATACCCCAGAATTCCTACCTCTCTTAATGGCTTTGAAGTATGGTGTAGTGGATACAGCATGCAACTGCCACCTTGTTGGCCAGTGTTCGAGTCCCCTGGTGGGATGAGTGTCTAAAAAGTTATAAACTTCAGCTACTGGAATAGGGTAGTCTGTGCATTAAGCATTTGGCACTGAGTTTTCCCATATAACAGGGCTCGATGAAAGAGCATCCGGGGTCCCACACTATCTCATCGCCTGGGAGAGGATTGGAGTTCTGGTTGGTTAAATACCCCAGAATTCCTACCTCTCTTAATGGCTTTGAAGTATGGTGTAGTGGATACAGCATGCAACTGCCACCTTGTTGGCCAGTGTTCGAGTCCCCTGGTGGGATGAGTGTCTAAAAAGTTATAAACTTCAGCTACTGGAATAGGGTAGTCTGTGCATTAAGCATTTGGCACTGAGTTTTCCCATATAACAGGGCTCGATGAAAGAGCATCCGGGGTCCCACACTATCTCATCGCCTGGGAGAGGATTGGAGTTCTGGTTGGTTAAATACCCCAGACTTCCTACCTCTCTTAATGGCTTTGAAGTATGGTGTAGTGGATACAGCATGCAACTGCCACCTTGTTGGCCAGTGTTCGAGTCCCCTGGTGGGATGAGTGTCTAAAAAGTTATAAACTTCAGCTACTGGAATAGGGTAGTCTGTGCATTAAGCATTTGGCACTGAGTTTTCCCATATAACAGGGCTCGATGAAAGAGCATCCGGGCTCCCACACTATCTCATCGCCTGGGAGAGGATTGGAGTTCTGGTTGGTTAAATACCCCAGACTTCCTACCTCTCTTAATGGCTTTGAAGTATGGTGTAGTGGATACAGCATGCAACTGCCACCTTGTTGGCCAGTGTTCGAGTCCCCTGGTGGGATGAGTGTCTAAAAAGTTATAAACTTCAGCTACTGGAATAGGGTAGTCTGTGCATTAAGCATTTGGCACTGAGTTTTCCCATATAACAGGGCTCGATGAAAGAGCATCCTGGGGTCCCACACTATCTCATCGCCTGGGAGAGGATTGGAGTTCTGGTTGGTTAAATACCCCAGAATTCCTACCTCTCTTAATGGCTTTGAAGTATGGTGTAGTGGATACAGCATGCAACTGCCACCTTGTTGGCCAGTGTTCGAGTCCCCTGGTGGGATGAGTGTCTAAAAAGTTATAAACTTCAGCTACTGGAATAGGGTAGTCTGCATTAAGCATTTGGCACTGAGTTTTCCCATATAACAGGGCTCGATGAAAGAGCATTCGGGGTCCCACACTATCTCATCGCCTGGGAGAGGATTGGAGTTCTGGTTGGTTAAATACCCCAGAATTCCTACCTCTCTTAATGGCTTTGAAGTATGGTGTAGTGGATACAGCATGCAACTGCCACCTTGTTGGCCAGTGTTCGAGTCCCCTGGTGGGATGAGTGTCTAAAAAGTTATAAACTTCAGCTACTGGAATAGGGTAGTCTGTGCATTAAGCATTTGGCACTGAGTTTTCCCATATAACAGGGCTCGATGAAAGAGCATCCGGGGTCCCCACACTATCTCATCGCCTGGGAGAGGATTGGAGTTCTGGTTGGTTAAATACCCCAGAATTCCTACCTCTCTTAATGGCTTTGAAGTATGGTGTAGTGGATACAGCATGCAACTGCCACCTTGTTGGCCAGTGTTCGAGTCCCCTGGTGGGATGAGTGTCTAAAAAGTTATAAACTTCAGCTACTGGAATAGGGTAGTCTGTGCATTAAGCATTTGGCACTGAGTTTTCCCATATAACAGGGCTCGATGAAAGAGCATCCGGGGTCCCACACTATCTCATCGCCTGGGAGAGGATTGGAGTTCTGGTTGGTTAAATACCCCAGAATTCCTACCTCTCTAATGGCTTTGAAGTATGGTGTAGTGGATACAGCATGCTAACTGCCACCTTGTTGGCCAGTGTTCGAGTCCCCTGGTGGGATGAGTGTCTAAAAAGTTATAAACTTCAGCTACTGGAATAGGGTAGTCTGCATTAAGCATTTGGCACTGAGTTTTCCCATATAACAGGGCTCGATGAAAGAGCATCCGGGGTCCCACTACTATCTCATCGCCTGGGAGAGGATTGGAGTTCTGGTTGGTTAAATACCCCAGAATTCCTACCTCTCTTAATGGCTTTGAAGTATGGTGTAGTGGATACAGCATGCAACTGCCACCTTGTTGGCCAGTGTTCGAGTCCCCTGGTGGGATGAGTGTCTAAAAAGTTATAAACTTCAGCTACTGGAATAGGGTAGTCTGTGCATTAAGCATTTGGCACTGAGTTTTCCCATATAACAGGGCTCGATGAAAGAGCATCCGGGGTCCCACACTATCTCATCGCCTGGGAGAGGATTGGAGTTCTGGTTGGTTAAATACCCCAGAATTCCTACCTCTCTTAATGGCTTTGAAGTATGGTGTAGTGGATACAGCATGCAACTGCCACCTTGTTGGCCAGTGTTCGAGTCCCCTGGTGGGATGAGTGTCTAAAAAGTTATAAACTTCAGCTACTGGAATAGGGTAGTCTGTGCATTAAGCATTTGGCACTGAGTTTTCCCATATAACAGGGCTCGATGAAAGAGCATCCGGGGTCCCACACTATCTCATCGCCTGGGAGAGGATTGGAGTTCTGGTTGGTTAAATACCCCAGAATTCATACCTCTCTTAATGGCTTTGAAGTATGGTGTAGTGGATACAGCATGCAACTGCCACCTTGTTGGCCAGTGTTCGAGTCCCCTGGTGGGATGAGTGTCTAAAAAGTTATAAACTTCAGCTACTGGAATAGGGTAGTCTGTGCATTAAGCATTTGGCACTGAGTTTTCCCATATAACAGGGCTCGATGAAAGAGCATCCGGGGTCCCACACTATCTCATCGCCTGGGAGAGGATTGGAGTTCTAGGTTGGTTAAATACCCCAGAATTCCTACCTCTCTTAATGGCTTTGAAGTATGGTGTAGTGGATACAGCATGCAACTGCCACCTTGTTGGCCAGTGTTCGAGTCCCCTGGTGGGATGAGTGTCTAAAAAGTTATAAACTTCAGCTACTGGAATAGGGTAGTCTGTGCATTAAGCATTTGGCACTGAGTTTTCCCATATAACAGGGCTCGATGAAAGAGCATCCGGGGTCCCACACTATCTCATCGCCTGGGAGAGGATTGGAGTTCTAGGTTGGTTAAATACCCCAGAATTCCTACCTCTCTTAATGGCTTTGAAGTATGGTGTAGTGGATACAGCATGCAACTGCCACCTTGTTGGCCAGTGTTCGAGTCCCCTGGTGGGATGAGTGTCTAAAAAGTTATAAACTTCAGCTACTGAATAGGGTAGTCTGTGCATTAAGCATTTGGCACTGAGTTTTCCCATATAACAGGGCTCGATGAAAGAGCATCCGGGGTCCCACACTATCTCATCGCCTGGGAGAGGAATTGGAGCTTCTGGTTGGTTAAATACCCCAGACTTCCTACCTCTCTTAATGGCTTTGAAGTATGGTGTAGTGGATACAGCATGCAACTGCCACCTTGTTGGCCAGTGTTCGAGTCCACTGGTGGGATGAGTGTCTAAAAAGTTATAAACTTCAGCTACTGGAATAGGGTAGTCTGTGCATTAAGCATTTGGCACTGAGTTTTCCCATATAACAGGGCTCGATGAAAGAGCATCCGGGCTCCCACACTATCTCATCGCCTGGGAGAGGATTGGAGTTCTGGTTGGTTAAATACCCCAGACTTCCTACCTCTCTTAATGGCTTTGAAGTATGGTGTAGTGGATACAGCATGCAACTGCCACCTTGTTGGCCAGTGTTCGAGTCCCCTGGTGGGATGAGTGTCTAAAAAGTTATAAACTTCAGCTACTGGAATAGGGTAGTCTGTGCATTAAGCATTTGGCACTGAGTTTTCCCATATAACAGGGCTCGATGAAAGAGCATCCGGGGTCCCACACTATCTCATCGCCTGGGAGAGGATTGGAGTTCTGGTTGGTTAAATACCCCAGAATTCCTACCTCTCTTAATGGCTTTGAAGTATGGTGTAGTGGATACAGCATGCAACTGCCACCTTGTTGGCCAGTGTTCGAGTCCCCTGGTGGGATGAGTGTCTAAAAAGTTATAAACCTTCAGCTACTGCAATAGGGTAGTCTGCATTAAGCATTTGGCACTGAGTTTTCCCATATAACAGGGCTCGATGAAAGAGCATTTGGGGTCCCACACTATCTCATCGCCTGGGAGAGGATTGGAGTTCTAGTTGGTTAAATACCCCAGAATTCCTACCTCTCTTATTGGCTTTGAAGTATGGTGTAGTGGATACAGCATGCAACTGCCACCTTGTTGGCCAGTGTTCGAGTCCCCTGGTGGGATGAGTGTCTAAAAAGTTATAAACTTCAGCTACTGGAATAGGGTAGTCTGTGCATTAAGCATTTGGCACTGAGTTTTCCCATATAACAGGGCTCGATGAAAGAGCATCCGGGGTCCCACACTATCTCATCGCCTGGGAGAGGATTGGAGTTCTGGTTGGTTAAATACCCCAGAATTCCTACCTCTCTTAATGGCTTTGAAGTATGGTGTAGTGAATACAGCATGCAACTGCCACCTTGTTGGCCAGTGTTCGAGTCCCCTGGTGGGATGAGTGTCTAAAAAGTTATAAACTTCAGCTACTGGAATATGGTAGTCTGTGCATTAAGCATTTGGCACTGAGTTTTCCCATATAACAGGGCTCGATGAAAGAGCATCCGGGGTCCCACACTATCTCATCGCCTGGGAGAGGATTGGAGTTCTGGTTGGTTAAATACCCCAGAATTCCTACCTCTCTTAATGGCTTTGAAGTATGGTGTAGTGGATACAGCATGCAACTGCCACCTTGTTGGCCAGTGTTCGAGTCCCCTGGTGGGATGAGTGTCTATGAAGTTATAAACTTCAGCTACTGGAATAGGGTAGTCTGTGCATTAAGCATTTGGCACTGAGTTTTCCCATATAACAGGGCTTGATGAAAGAGCATCCGGGGTCCCACACTATCTCATCGCCTGGGAGAGGATTGGAGTTCTGGTTGGTTAAATACCCCAGAATTCCTACCTCTCTTAATGGCTTTGAAGTATGGTGTAGTGGATACAGCATGCAACTGCCACCTTGTTGGCCAGTGTTCGAGTCCCCTGGTGGGATGAGTGTCTAAAAAGTTATAAACTTCAGCTACTGGAATAGGGTAGTCTGCATTAAGCATTTGGCACTGAGTTTTCCCATATAACAGGGCTTCATGAAAGAACATATGGGGTCCCACACTATCTCATCGCCTGGGAGAGGATTGGAGTTCTGGTTGGTTGAATACCCCAGAATTCCTACATCTCTTAATGGCTTTGAAGTACTGTATGGTGTAGTGGATACAGCATGCAACTGCCACCTTGTTGGCCAGTGCTCGAGTCCCCTGGTGGGATGAGTGTCTAAAAAGTTATAAACTTCAGCTACTGGAATAGGGTAGTCTGTGCATTAAGCATTTGGCACTGAGTTTTCCTATATAACAGGGCTCGATGAAAGAGCATCCGGGGTCCCACACTATCTTATCGCCTGGGAGAGGATTAGAGTTCTGGTTGGTTAAATACCCCAGAATTCCTACCTCTCTTAATGGCTTTGAAGTATGGTGTAGTGGATACAGCATGCAACTGCCACCTTGTTGGCCAGTGTTCGAGTCCCCTGGTGGGATGAGTGTCTAAATAGTTATAAACTTCAGCTACTGGAATAGGGTAGTCTGTGCATTAAGCATTTGGCACTGAGTTTTGCCATATAACAGGGCTCGATGAAAGAGCATCCGGGGTCCCACACTATCTCATCGCCTGGGAGAGGATTGGAGTTCTGGTTGGTTAAATACCCCAGAATTCCTACCTCTCTTAATGGCTTTGAAGTATGGTGTAGTGGATACAGCATGCAACTGCCACCTTGTTGGCCAGTGTTCGAGTCCCCTGGTGGGATGAGTGTCTAAAAAGTTATAAACTTCAGCTACTGGAATAGGGTAGTCTGTGCATTAAGCATTTGGCACTGAGTTTTCCTATATAACAGGGCTCGATGAAAGAGCATCCGGGGTCCCACACTATCTTATCGCCTGGGAGAGGATTGGAGTTCTGGTTGGTTAAATACCCCAGAATTCCTACCTCTCTTAATGGCTTTGAAGTATGGTGTAGTGGATACAGCAGGCAACTGCCACCTTGCTGGCCAGTGTTCGAGTCCCCTGGTGGGATGAGTGTCTAAAAAGTTATAAACTTCAGCTACTGGAATAGGGTAGTCTCCATTAAGCATTTGGCACTGAGTTTTCCCATATAACAGGGCTCGATGAAAGAGCATCCGGGGTCCCACACTATCTCATCACCTGGGAGAGTATTGGAGTTCTGGTTGGTTAAATACCCCAGAATTCATACCTCTCTTAAAGGCTTTGAAGTATGGTGTAGTGGATACAGCATGCAACTGCCACCTTGTTGGCCAGTGTTCGAGTCCCCTGGTGGGATGAGTGTCTAAAAAGTTATAAACTTCAGCTACTGGAATAGGGTAGGCTGTGCATTAAGCATTTGGCACTGAGTTTTCCCATATAACAGGGCTCGATGAAAGAGCATCCGGGGTCCCACACTATCTCATCGCCTGGGAGAGGATTGGAGTTCCAGTTGGTTAAATACCCCAGAATTCCTACCTCTCTTAATGGCTTTGAAGTATGGTGTAGTGGATACAGCATGCAACTGCCACCTTGTTGGCCAGTGTTCGAGTCCCCTGGTGGGATGAGTGTCTAAAAAGTTATAAACTTCAGCTACTAGAATAGGGTAGTCTGTGCATTAAGCATTTGGCACTGAGTTTTCCCATATAACAGGGCTCGATGAAAGAGCATCCGGGGTCCCACACTATCTCATCGCCTGGGAGAGGATTGGAGTTCTAGTTGGTTAAATACCCCAGAATTCCTACCTCTCTTAATGGCTTTGAAGTATGGTGTAGTGGATACAGCATGGAACTGCCACCTTGTTGGCCAGTGTTCGAGTCCCCTGGTGGGATGAGTGTCTAAAAAGTTATAAACTTCAGCTACTGAAATAGGGTAGTCTGTGCATTAAGCATTTGGCACTGAGTTTTCCCATATAAAAGGGCTCGATGAAAGAGCATCCGGGGTCCCACACTATCTCATCGCCTGGGAGAGGAATGGACTTCTGGTTGGTTAAATACCCCAGACTTCCTACCTCTCTTAATGGCTTTGAAGTATGGTGTAGTGGATACAGCATGCAACTGCCACCTTGTTGGCCAGTGTTCGAGTCCACTGGTGGGATGAGTGTCTAAAAAGTTATAAACTTCAGCTACTGGAATAGGGTAGTCTGTGCATTAAGCATTTGGCACTGAGTTTTCCCATATAACAGGGCTCGATGAAAGAGCATCCGGGCTCCCACACTATCTCATCGCCTGGGAGAGGATTGGAGTTCTGGTTGGTTAAATACCCCAGACTTCCTACCTCTCTTAATGGCTTTGAAGTATGGTGTAGTGGATACAGCATGCAACTGCCACCTTGTTGGCCAGTGTTCGAGTCCCCTGGTGGGATGAGTGTCTAAAAAGTTATAAACTTCAGCTACTGGAATAGGGTAGTCTGTGCATTAAGCATTTGGCACTGAGTTTTCCCATATAACAGGGCTCGATGAAAGAGCATCCGGGGTCCCACACTATCTCATCGCCTGGGAGAGGATTGGAGTTCTGGTTGGTTAAATACCCCAGAATTCCTACCTCTCTTAATGGCTTTGAAGTATGGTGTAGTGGATACAGCATGCAACTGCCACCTTGTTGGCCAGTGTTCGAGTCCCCTGGTGGGATGAGTGTCTAAAAAGTTATAAACCTCAGCTACTGCAATAGGGTAGTCTGCATTAAGCATTTGGCACTGAGTTTTCCCATATAACAGGGCTCGAGGAAAGAGCATTTGGGGTCCCACACTATCTCATCGCCTGGGAGAGGATTGGAGTTCTAGTTGGTTAAATACCCCAGAATTCCTACCTCTCTTAATGGCTTTGAAGTATGGTGTAGTGGATACAGCATGCAACTGCCACCTTGTTGGCCAGTGTTCGAGTCCCCTGGTGGGATGAGTGTCTAAAAAGTTATAAACTTCAGCTACTGGAATAGGGTAGTCTGTGCATTAAGCATTTGGCACTGAGTTTTCCCATATAACAGGGCTCGATGAAAGAGCATCCGGGGTCCCACACTATCTCATCGCCTGGGAGAGGATTGGAGTTCTGGTTGGTTAAATACCCCAGAATTCCTACCTCTCTTAATGGCTTTGAAGTATGGTGTAGTGAATACAGCATGCAACTGCCACCTTGTTGGCCAGTGTTCGAGTCCCCTGGTGGGATGAGTGTCTAAAAAGTTATAAACTTCAGCTACTGGAATATGGTAGTCTGTGCATTAAGCATTTGGCACTGAGTTTTCCCATATAACAGGGCTCGATGAAAGAGCATCCGGGGTCCCACACTATCTCATCGCCTGGGAGAGGATTGGAGTTCTGGTTGGTTAAATACCCCAGAATTCCTACCTCTCTTAATGGCTTTGAAGTATGGTGTAGTGGATACAGCATGCAACTGCCACCTTGTTGGCCAGTGTTCGAGTCCCCTGGTGGGATGAGTGTCTATGAAGTTATAAACTTCAGCTACTGGAATAGGGTAGTCTGTGCATTAAGCATTTGGCACTGAGTTTTCCCATATAACAGGGCTTGATGAAAGAGCATCCGGGGTCCCACACTATCTCATCGCCTGGGAGAGGATTGGAGTTCTGGTTGGTTAAATACCCCAGAATTCCTACCTCTCTTAATGGCTTTGAAGTATGGTGTAGTGGATACAGCATGCAACTGCCACCTTGTTGGCCAGTGTTCGAGTCCCCTGGTGGGATGAGTGTCTAAAAAGTTATAAACTTCAGCTACTGGAATAGGGTAGTCTGCATTAAGCATTTGGCACTGAGTTTTCCCATATAACAGGGCTTCATGAAAGAACATATGGGGTCCCACACTATCTCATCGCCTGGGAGAGGATTGGAGTTCTGGTTGGTTGAATACCCCAGAATTCCTACATCTCTTAATGGCTTTGAAGTACTGTATGGTGTAGTGGATACAGCATGCAACTGCCACCTTGTTGGCCAGTGCTCGAGTCCCCTGGTGGGATGAGTGTCTAAAAAGTTATAAACTTCAGCTACTGGAATAGGGTAGTCTGTGCATTAAGCATTTGGCACTGAGTTTTCCTATATAACAGGGCTCGATGAAAGAGCATCCGGGGTCCCACACTATCTTATCGCCTGGGAGAGGATTGGAGTTCTGGTTGGTTAAATACCCCAGAATTCCTACCTCTCTTAATGGCTTTGAAGTATGGTGTAGTGGATACAGCATGCAACTGCCACCTTGTTGGCCAGTGTTCGAGTCCCCTGGTGGGATGAGTGTCTAAATAGTTATAAACTTCAGCTACTGGAATAGGGTAGTCTGTGCATTAAGCATTTGGCACTGAGTTTTGCCATATAACAGGGCTCGATGAAAGAGCATCCGGGGTCCCACACTATCTCATCGCCTGGGAGAGGATTGGAGTTCTGGTTGGTTAAATACCCCAGAATTCCTACCTCTCTTAATGGCTTTGAAGTATGGTGTAGTGGATACAGCATGCAACTGCCACTTTGTTGGCCAGTGTTCGAGTCCCCTGGTGGGATGAGTGCCTAAAAAGTTATAAACTTCAGCTACTGGAATAGGGTAGTCTGTGCATTAAGCATTTGGCACTGAGTTTTCCCATATAACAGGGCTTGATGAAAGAGTATCCGGGGTCCCACACTATCTCATCGCCTGGGAGAGGATTGGAGTTCTGGTTGGTTAAATACCCCAGAATTCCTACCTCTCTTAATGGCTTTGAAGTATGGTGTAGTGGATACAGCATGCAACTGCCACCTTGATGGCCAGTGTTCGAGTCCCCTGGTGGGATGAGTGTCTAAAAAGTTATAAACTTCAGCTACTGGAATAGGGTAGTCTGTGCATTAAGCATTTGGCACTGAGTTTTCCTATATAACAGGGCTCGATGAAAGAGCATCCGGGGTCCCACACTATCTCATCGCCTGGGAGAGGATTGGAGTTCTGGTTGGTTAAATACCCCAGAATTCCTACCTCTCTTAATGGCTTTCAAGTATGGTGTAGTGGATACAGCATGCAACTGCCACCTTGTTGGCCAGTGTTCGAGTCCCCTGGTGGGATGAGTGTCTAAAAAGTTATAAACTTCAGCTACTGGAATAGGGTAGTCTGTGCATTAAGCATTTGGCACTGAGTTTTCCCATATAACAGGGCTCGATGAAAGAGCATCCGGGGTCCCACACTATCTCATCGCCTGGGAGAGGATTGGAGTTCTGGTTGGTTAAATATCCCAGAATTCCTACCTCTCTTAATGGCTTTGAAGTATGCTGTAGTGGATACAGCATGCAACTGCCACCTTGTTGGCCAGTGTTCGAGTCCCCTGGTGGGATGAGTGTCTAAAAAGTTATAAACTTCAGCTACTGAAATAGGGTAGTCTGTGCATTAAGCATTTGGCACTGAGTTTTCCCATATAACAGGGCTCGATGAAGGAGCATCCGGGGTCCCACACTATCTCATCGCCTGGGAGAGGATTGGAGTTCTGGTTGGTTAAATACCCCAGACTTCCTACCTCTCTTAATGGCTTTGAAGTATGGTGTAGTGGATACAGCATGCAACTGCCACCTTGTTGGCCAGTGTTCGAGTCCCCTGGTGGGATGAGTGTCTAAAAAGTTATAAACTTCAGCTACTGGAATAGGGTAGTCTGCATTAAGCATTTGGCACTGAGTTTTCCCATATAACAGGGCTTGATGAAAGAGCATATGGGGTCCCACACTATCTCATCGCCTGGGAGAGGATTGGAGTTCTGGTTGGTTGAATACCCCAGAATTCCTACATCTCTTAATGGCTTTGAAGTACTGTATGGTGTAGTGGATACAGCATGCAACTGCCACCTTGTTGGCCAGTGCTCGAGTCCCCTGGTGGGATGAGTGTCTAAAAAGTTATAAACCTCAGCTACTGGAATAGGGTAGTCTGCATTAAGCATTTGGCACTGAGTTTTCCCATATAGCAGGGCTCGATGAAAGAGCATCCGGGGTCCTATACTATCTCATCGCCTGGGAGAGGATTGGAGTTCTGGTTGGTTAAATACCCCAGAATTCCTACCTCTCTTAATGGCTTTGAAGTATGGTGTAGTGGATACAGCATGCAACTGCCACCTTGTTGGCCAGTGTTCGAGTCCCCTGGTGGGATGAGTGTCTAAATAGTTATAAACTTCAGCTACTGGAATAGGGTAGTCTGTGCATTAAGCATTTGGCACTGAGTTTTCCCATATAACAGGGCTCGATGAAAGAGCATCCGGGGTCCCACACTATCTCACCGCCTGGGAGAGGATTGGAGTTCTGGTTGGTTAAATACCCCAGAATTCCTACCTCTCTTAATGGCTTTGAAGTATGGTGTAGTGGATACAGCATGCAACTGCCACCTTGTTGGCCAGTGTTCGAGTCCCCTGGTGGGATGAGTGTCTAAAAAGTTATAAACTTCAGCTACTGGAATAGGGTAGTCTGTGCATTAAGCATTTGGCAATGAGTTTTCCCATATAACAGGGCTCGATGAAAGAGCATCCGGGGTCCCACACTATCTCATCGCCTGGGAGAGGATTGGAGTTCTGGTTGGGTAAATACCCCAGAATTCCTACCTCTCTCAATGGCTTTGAAGTATGGTGTAGTGGATACAGCAGGCAACTGCCACCTTGCTGGCCAGTGTTCGAGTCCCCTGGTGGGATGAGTGTCTAAAAAGTTATAAACTTCAGCTACTGGAATAGGGTAGTCTCCATTAAGCATTTGGCACTGAGTTTTCCCATATAACAGGGCTCGATGAAAGAGCATCCGGGGTCCCACACTATCTCATCGCCTGGGAGAGGATTGGAGTTCTGGTTGGTTAAATACCCCAGAATTCCTACCTCTCTTAATGGCTTTGAAGTATGGTGTAGTGGATACAGCATGCAACTGCCACCTTGTTGGCCAGTGTTCGAGTCCCCTGGTGGGATGAGTGCCTAAAAAGTTATAAACTTCAGCTACTGGAATAGGGTAGTCTGTGCATTAAGCATTTGGCACTGAGTTTTCCCATATAACAGGGCTTGATGAAAGAGCATCCGGGGTCCCACACTATCTCATCGCCTGGGAGAGGATTGGAGTTCTGGTTGGTTAAATACCCCAGAATTCCTACCTCTCTTAATGGCTTTGAAGTATGGTGTAGTGGATAAAGCATGCAACTGCCACCTTGATGGCCAGTGTTCGAGTCCCCTGGTGGGATGAGTGTCTAAAAAGTTATAAACTTCAGCTACTGGAATAGGGTAGTCTGTGCATTAAGCATTTGGCACTGAGTTTTCCTATATAACAGGGCTCGATGAAAGAGCATCCGGGGTCCCACACTATCTCATCGCCTGGGAGAGGATTGGAGTTCTGGTTGGTTAAATACCCCAGAATTCCTACCTCTCTTAATGGCTTTGAAGTATGGTGTAGTGGATACAGCATGCAACTGCCACCTTGTTGGCCAGTGTTCGAGTCCCCTGGTGGGATGAGTGTCTAAAAAGTTATAAACTTCAGCTACTGGAATAGGGTAGTCTGTGCATTAAACATTTGGCACTGAGTTTTCCCATATAACAGGGCTCGATGAAGGAGCATCCGGGGTCCCACACTATCTCATCGCCTGGGAGAGGATTGGAGTTCTGGTTGGTTAAATACCCCAGACTTCCTACCTCTCTTAATGGCTTTGAAGTATGGTGTAGTGGATACAGCATGCAACTGCCACCTTGTTGGCCAGTGTTCGAGTCCCCTGGTGGGATGAGTGTCTAAAAAGTTATAAACTTCAGCTACTGGAATAGGGTAGTCTGCATTAAGCATTTGGCACTGAGTTTTCCCATATAACAGGGCTTGATGAAAGAGCATATGGGGTCCCACACTATCTCATCGCCTGGGAGAGGATTGGAGTTCTGGTTGGTTGAATACCCCAGAATTCCTACATCTCTTAATGGCTTTGAAGTACTGTATGGTGTAGTGGATACAGCATGCAACTGCCACCTTGTTGGCCAGTGCTCGAGTCCCCTGGTGGGATGAGTGTCTAAAAAGTTATAAACCTCAGCTACTGGAATAGGGTAGTCTGCATTAAGCATTTGGCACTGAGTTTTCCCATATAGCAGGGCTCGATGAAAGAGCATCCGGGGTCCTATACTATCTCATCGCCTGGGAGAGGATTGGAGTTCTGGTTGGTTAAATACCCCAGAATTCCTACCTCTCTTAATGGCTTTGAAGTATGGTGTAGTGGATACAGCATGCAACTGCCACCTTGTTGGCCAGTGTTCGAGTCCCCTGGTGGGATGAGTGTCTAAATAGTTATAAACTTCAGCTACTGGAATAGGGTAGTCTGTGCATTAAGCATTTGGCACTGAGTTTTCCCATATAACAGGGCTCGATGAAAGAGCATCCGGGGTCCCACACTATCTCACCGCCTGGGAGAGGATTGGAGTTCTGGTTGGTTAAATACCCCAGAATTCCTACCTCTCTTAATGGCTTTGAAGTATGGTGTAGTGGATACAGCATGCAACTGCCACCTTGTTGGCCAGTGTTCGAGTCCCCTGGTGGGATGAGTGTCTAAAAAGTTATAAACTTCAGCTACTGGAATAGGGTAGTCTGTGCATTAAGCATTTGGCACTGAGTTTTCCCATATAACAGGGCTCGATGAAAGAGCATCCGGGGTCCCACACTATCTCATCGCCTGGGAGAGGATTGGAGTTCTGGTTGGTTAAATACCCCAGAATTCCTACCTCTCTTAATGGCTTTGAAGTATGGTGTAGTGGATACAGCATGCAACTGCCACCTTGTTGGCCAGTGTTCGAGTCCCCTGGTGGGATGAGTGCCTAAAAAGTTATAAACTTCAGCTACTGGAATAGGGTAGTCTGTGCATTAAGCATTTGGCACTGAGTTTTCCCATATAACAGGGCTTGATGAAAGAGCATCCGGGGTCCCACACTATCTCATCGCCTGGGAGAGGATTGGAGTTCTGGTTGGTTAAATACCCCAGAATTCCTACCTCTCTTAATGGCTTTGAAGTATGGTGTAGTGGATACAGCATGCAACTGCCACCTTGATGGCCAGTGTTCGAGTCCCCTGGTGGGATGAGTGTCTAAAAAGTTATAAACTTCAGCTACTGGAATAGGGTAGTCTGTGCATTAAGCATTTGGCACTGAGTTTTCCTATATAACAGGGCTCGATGAAAGAGCATCCGGGGTCCCACACTATCTCATCGCCTGGGAGAGGATTGGAGTTCTGGTTGGTTAAATACCCCAGAATTCCTACCTCTCTTAATGGCTTTGAAGTATGGTGTAGTGGATACAGCATGCAACTGCCACCTTGTTGGCCAGTGTTCGAGTCCCCTGGTGGGATGAGTGTCTAAAAAGTTATAAACTTCAGCTACTGGAATAGGGTAGTCTGTGCATTAAACATTTGGCACTGAGTTTTCCCATATAACAGGGCTCGATGAAGGAGCATCCGGGGTCCCACACTATCTCATCGCCTGGGAGAGGATTGGAGTTCTGGTTGGTTAAATACCCCAGACTTCCTACCTCTCTTAAGAGAGGTAGGAATTCTGGGGTATTTAACCAACCAGAACTCCAATCCTCTCCCAGGCGATGAGATAGTGTGGGACCCCGGATGCTCTTTCATCGAGCCCTGTTATATGGGAAAACTCAGTGCCAAATGCTTAATGGAGACTACCCTATTCCAGTAGCTGAAGTTTATAACTTTTTAGACACTCATCCCACCAGGGGACTCAAACACTGGCCAGCAAGGTGGCAGTTGCCTGCTGTATCCACTACACCATACTTCAAAGCCATTAAGAGAGGTAGGAATTCTGGGGTATTAAACCAACCAGAACTCCAATCCTCTCCCAGGCGATGAGATAGTGTGGGGCCCCGGATGCTCTTTCATCGAGCCATGTTATATGGGAAAACTCAGTGCCAAATGCTTAATGCACAGACTACCCTATTCCAGTAGCTGAAGTTTATAACTTTTTAGACACTCATCCCACCAGGGGACTCGAACACTGGCCAACAAGGTGGCAGTTGCATGCTGTATCCACTACACCATACTTCAAAGCCATTAAGAGAGGTAGGAATTCTGGGGTATTTACCCAACCAGAACTCCAATCCTCTCCCAGGCGATGAGATAGTGTGGGACCCCGGATGCTCTTTCATCGAGCCCTGTTATATGGGAAAACTCAGTGCCAAATGCTTAATGCACAGACTACCCTATTCCAGTAGCTGAAGTTTATAACTATTTAGACACTCATCCCACCAGGGGACTCGAACACTGGCCAACAAGGTGGCAGTTGCATGCTGTATCCACTACACCATACTTCAAAGCTATTAAGAGAGGTAGGAATTCTGGGGTATTTAACCAACCAGAACTCCAATCCTCTCCCAGGCGATAAGATAGTGTGGGACCCCGGATGCTCTTTCATCGAGCCCTGTTATATAGGAAAACTCAGTGCCAAATGCTTAATGCACAGACTACCCTATTCCAGTAGCTGAAGTTTATAACTTTTTAGACACTCATCCCACCAGGGGACTCGAACACTGGCCAACAAGGTGGCAGTTGCATGCTGTATCCACTACACCATACTTCAAAGCCATTAAGAGAGGTAGGAAGTCTGGGGTATTTAACCAACCAGAACTCCAATCCTCTCCCAGGCGATGAGATAGTGTGGGCCCCCGGATGCTCCTTCATCGAGCCCTGTTATATGGGAAAACTCAGTGCCAAATGCTTAATGCACAGACTACCCTATTTCAGTAGCTGAAGTTTATAACTTTTTAGACACTCATCCCACCAGGGGACTCGAACACTGGCCAACAAGGTGGCAGTTCCATGCTGTATCCACTACACCATACTTCAAAGCCATTAAGAGAGGTAGGAATTCTGGGGTATTTAACCAACTAGAACTCCAATCCTCTCCCAGGCGATGAGATAGTGTGGGACCCCGGATGCTCTTTCATCGAGCCCTGTTATATGGGAAAACTCAGTGCCAAATGCTTAATGCACAGACTACCCTATTCCAGTAGCTGAAGTTTATAACTTTTTAGACACTCATCCCACCAGGGGACTCGAACACTGGCCAACAAGTTGGCAGTTGCATGCTGTATCCACTACACCATACTTCAAAGCCATTAAGAGAGGTAGGAATTCTGGGGTATTTAACCAACCAGAACTCCAATCCTCTCCCAGGCGATGAGATAGTGTGGGACCCCGGATGCTCTTTCATCAAGCCCTGTTATATGGGAAAACTCAGTGCCAAATGCTTAATGCACAGACTACCCTATTCCAGTAGCTGAAGTTTATAACTTTTTAGACACTCATCCCACCAGAGGACTCGAACACTGGCCAACAAGGTGGCAGTTGCATGCTGTATCCACTACACCATACTTCAAAGCCATTAAGAGAGGTAGGAAGTCTGGGGTATTTAACCAACCAGAACTCCAATCCTCTCCCAGGCGATGAGATAGTGTGGGACCCCGGATGCTCTTTCATCGAGCCCTGTTATATGGGAAAACTCAGTGCCAAATGCTTAATGCACAGACTACCCTATTTCAGTAGGTGAAGTTTATAACTTTTTAGACACTCATCCCACCAGGGGACTCGAACACTGGCCAACAAGGTGGCAGTTGCATGCTGTATCCACTACACCATACTTCAAAGCCATTAAGAGAGGTAGGAATTCTGGGGTATTTAACCAACCAGAACTCCAATCCTCTCCCAGGCGATGAGATAGTGTGGGACCCCGGATGCTCTTTCATCGAGCCCTGTTATATGGGAAAACTCAGTGCCAAATGCTTAATGCACAGACTACCCTATTCCAGTAGCTGAAGTTTATAACTTTTTAGACACTCATCCCACCAGGGGACTCGAACACTGGCCAACAAGGTGGCAGTTGCATGCTGTATCCACTACACCATACTTCAAAGCCATTAAGAGAGGTAGGAATTCTGGGGTATTTAACCAACCAGAACTCCAATCCTCTCCCAGGCGATGAGATAGTGTGGGACCCCGGATGCTCTTTCATCGAGCCCTGTTATATAGGAAAACTCAGTGCCAAATGCTTAATGCACAGACTACCCTATTCCAGTAGCTGAAGTTTATAACTTTTTAGACACTCATCCCACCAGGGGACTCGAACACTGGCCATCAAGGTGGCAGTTGCATGCTGTATCCACTACACCATACTTCAAAGCCATTAAGAGAGGTAGGAATTCTGGGGTATTTAACCAACCAGAACTCCAATCCTCTCCCAGGCGATGAGATAGTGTGGGACCCCGGATGCTCTTTCATCAAGCCCTGTTATATGGGAAAACTCAGTGCCAAATGCTTAATGCACAGACTACCCTATTCCAGTAGCTGAAGTTTATAACTTTTTAGGCACTCATCCCACCAGGGGACTCGAACACTGGCCAACAAGGTGGCAGTTGCATGCTGTATCCACTACACCATACTTCAAAGCCATTAAGAGAGGTAGGAATTCTGGGGTATTTAACCAACCAGAACTCCAATCCTCTCCCAGGCGATGAGATAGTGTGGGACCCCGGATGCTCTTTCATCGAGCCCTGTTATATGGGAAAACTCAGTGCCAAATGCTTAATGGAGACTACCCTATTCCAGTAGCTGAAGTTTATAACTTTTTAGACACTCATCCCACCAGGGGACTCGAACACTGGCCAGCAAGGTGGCAGTTGCCTGCTGTATCCACTACACCATACTTCAAAGCCATTGAGAGAGGTAGGAATTCTGGGGTATTTAACCAACCAGAACTCCAATCCTCTCCCAGGCGATGAGATAGTGTGGGACCCCGGATGCTCTTTCATCGAGCCCTGTTATATGGGAAAACTCATTGCCAAATGCTTAATGCACAGACTACCCTATTCCAGTAGCTGAAGTTTATAACTTTTTAGACACTCATCCCACCAGGGGACTCGAACACTGGCCAACAAGGTGGCAGTTGCATGCTGTATCCACTACACCATACTTCAAAGCCATTAAGAGAGGTAGGAATTCTGGGGTATTTAACCAACCAGAACTCCAATCC
The DNA here is from genome assembly GCF_040958095.1 of Procambarus clarkii. Classification (NCBI taxonomy): domain Eukaryota; kingdom Metazoa; phylum Arthropoda; class Malacostraca; order Decapoda; family Cambaridae; genus Procambarus; species Procambarus clarkii. The sequence continues at coordinate 491,626 of NW_027189155.1, read as the reverse complement.
TTTCCCAGGCGATGAGATAGTATAGGACCCCGGATGCTCTTTCATCGAGCCCTGTTATATGGGAAAACTCAGTGCCAAATGCTTAATGCACAGACTACCCTATTTCAGTAGGTGAAGTTTATAACTTTTTAGACACTCATCCCACCAGGGGACTCGAACACTGGCCAACAAGGTGGCAGTTGCATGCTGTATCCACTACACCATACTTCAAAGCCATTAAGAGAGGTAGGAATTCTGGGGTATTTAACCAACCAGAACTCCAATCCTCTCCCAGGCGATAAGATAGTGTGGGACCCCGGATGCTCTTTCATCGAGCCCTGTTATATAGGAAAACTCAGTGCCAAATGCTTAATGCACAGACTACCCTATTCCAGTAGCTGAAGTTTATAACTTTTTAGACACTCATCCCACCAGGGGACTCGAACACTGGCCAACAAGGTGGCAGTTGCATGCTGTATCCACTACACCATACTTCAAAGCCATTAAGAGAGGTAGGAATTCTGGGGTATTTAACCAACCAGAACTCCAATCCTCTCCCAGGCGATGAGATAGTATAGGACCCCGGATGCTCTTTCATCGAGCCCTGCTATATGGGAAAACTCAGTGCCAAATGCTTAATGCAGACTACCCTATTCCAGTAGCTGAGGTTTATAACTTTTTAGACACTCATCCCACCAGGGGACTCGAGCACTGGCCAACAAGGTGGCAGTTGCATGCTGTATCCACTACACCATACAGTACTTCAAAGCCATTAAGAGATGTAGGAATTCTGGGGTATTCAACCAACCAGAACTCCAATCCTCTCCCAGGCGATGAGATAGTGTGGGACCCCATATGCTCTTTCATCAAGCCCTGTTATATGGGAAAACACAGTGCCAAATGCTTAATGCAGACTACCCTATTCCAGTAGCTGAAGTTTATAACTTTTTAGACACTCATCCCACCAGGGGACTCGAACACTGGCCAACAAGGTGGCAGTTGCATGCTGTATCCACTACACCATACTTCAAAGCCATTAAGAGAGGTAGGAAGTCTGGGGTATTTAACCAACCAGAACTCCAATCCTCTCCCAGGCGATGAGATAGTGTGGGACCCCGGATGCTCCTTCATCGAGCCCTGTTATATGGGAAAACTCAGTGCCAAATGCTTAATGCACAGACTACCCTATTCCAGTAGCTGAAGTTTATAACTTTTTAGACACTCATCCCACCAGGGGACTCGAACACTGGCCAACAAGGTGGCAGTTGCATGCTGTATCCACTACACCATACTTCAAAGCCATTAAGAGAGGTAGGAATTCTGGGGTATTTAACCAACCAGAACTCCAATCCTCTCCCAGGCGATGAGATAGTGTGGGACCCCGGATGCTCTTTCATCGAGCCCTGTTATATAGGAAAACTCAGTGCCAAATGCTTAATGCACAGACTACCCTATTCCAGTAGCTGAAGTTTATAACTTTTTAGACACTCATCCCACCAGGGGACTCGAACACTGGCCATCAAGGTGGCAGTTGCATGCTGTATCCACTACACCATACTTCAAAGCCATTAAGAGAGGTAGGAATTCTGGGGTATTTAACCAACCAGAACTCCAATCCTCTCCCAGGCGATGAGATAGTGTGGGACCCCGGATGCTCTTTCATCAAGCCCTGTTATATGGGAAAACTCAGTGCCAAATGCTTAATGCACAGACTACCCTATTCCAGTAGCTGAAGTTTATAACTTTTTAGGCACTCATCCCACCAGGGGACTCGAACACTGGCCAACAAGGTGGCAGTTGCATGCTGTATCCACTACACCATACTTCAAAGCCATTAAGAGAGGTAGGAATTCTGGGGTATTTAACCAACCAGAACTCCAATCCTCTCCCAGGCGATGAGATAGTGTGGGACCCCGGATGCTCTTTCATCGAGCCCTGTTATATGGGAAAACTCAGTGCCAAATGCTTAATGGAGACTACCCTATTCCAGTAGCTGAAGTTTATAACTTTTTAGACACTCATCCCACCAGGGGACTCGAACACTGGCCAGCAAGGTGGCAGTTGCCTGCTGTATCCACTACACCATACTTCAAAGCCATTGAGAGAGGTAGGAATTCTGGGGTATTTACCCAACCAGAACTCCAATCCTCTCCCAGGCGATGAGATAGTGTGGGACCCCGGATGCTCTTTCATCGAGCCCTGTTATATGGGAAAACTCATTGCCAAATGCTTAATGCACAGACTACCCTATTCCAGTAGCTGAAGTTTATAACTTTTTAGACACTCATCCCACCAGGGGACTCGAACACTGGCCAACAAGGTGGCAGTTGCATGCTGTATCCACTACACCATACTTCAAAGCCATTAAGAGAGGTAGGAATTCTGGGGTATTTAACCAACCAGAACTCCAATCCTTTCCCAGGCGATGAGATAGTATAGGACCCCGGATGCTCTTTCATCGAGCCCTGTTATATGGGAAAACTCAGTGCCAAATGCTTAATGCACAGACTACCCTATTTCAGTAGGTGAAGTTTATAACTTTTTAGACACTCATCCCACCAGGGGACTCGAACACTGGCCAACAAGGTGGCAGTTGCATGCTGTATCCACTACACCATACTTCAAAGCCATTAAGAGAGGTAGGAATTCTGGGGTATTTAACCAACCAGAACTCCAATCCTCTCCCAGGCGGTGAGATAGTGTGGGACCCCGGATGCTCTTTCATCGAGCCCTGTTATATGGGAAAACTCAGTGCCAAATGCTTAATGCACAGACTACCCTATTCCAGTAGCTGAAGTTTATAACTATTTAGACACTCATCCCACCAGGGGACTCGAACACTGGCCAACAAGGTGGCAGTTGCATGTTGTATCCACTACACCATACTTCAAAGCCATTAAGAGAGGTAGGAATTCTGGGGTATTTAACCAACCAGAACTCCAATCCTCTCCCAGGCGATAAGATAGTGTGGGACCCCGGATGCTCTTTCATCGAGCCCTGTTATATAGGAAAACTCAGTGCCAAATGCTTAATGCACAGACTACCCTATTCCAGTAGCTGAAGTTTATAACTTTTTAGACACTCATCCCACCAGGGGACTCGAACACTTGCCAACAAGGTGGCAGTTGCATGCTGTATCCACTACACCATACTTCAAAGCCATTAGGAGAGGTAGGAATTCTGGGGTATTTAACCAACCAGAACTCCAATCCTCTCCCAGGCGATGAGATAGTATAGGACCCCGGATGCTCTTTCATCGAGCCCTGCTATATGGGAAAACTCAGTGCCAAATGCTTAATGCAGACTACCCTATTCCAGTAGCTGAGGTTTATAACTTTTTAGACACTCATCCCACCAGGGGACTCGAGCACTGGCCAACAAGGTGGCAGTTGCATGCTGTATCCACTACACCATACAGTACTTCAAAGCCATTAAGAGATGTAGGAATTCTGGGGTATTCAACCAACCAGAACTCCAATCCTCTCCCAGGCGATGAGATAGTGTGGGACCCCATATGCTCTTTCATCAAGCCCTGTTATATGGGAAAACTCAGTGCCAAATGCTTAATGCAGACTACCCTATTCCAGTAGCTGAAGTTTATAACTTTTTAGACACTCATCCCACCAGGGGACTCGAACACTGGCCAACAAGGTGGCAGTTGCATGCTGTATCCACTACACCATACTTCAAAGCCATTAATGGCTTTGAAGTATGGTGTAGTGGATACAGCATGCAACTGCCACCTTGTTGGCCAGTGTTCGAGTCCTCTGGTGGGATGAGTGTCTAAGAAGTTATAAACTTCAGCTACTGGAATAGGGTAGTCTGTGCATTAAGCATTTGGCACTGAGTTTTCTCATATAACAGGGCTTGATGAAAGAGCATCCGGGGTCCCACACTATCTCATCGCCTGGGAGAGGATTGGAGTTCTGGTTGGTTAAATACCCCAGAATTCCTACCTCTCTTAATGGCTTTGAAGTATGGTGTAGTGGATACAGCATGCAACTGCCAACTTGTTGGCCAGTGTTCGAGTCCCCTGGTGGGATGAGTGTCTAAAAAGTTATAAACTTCAGCTACTGGAATAGGGTAGTCTGTGCATTAAGCATTTGGCACTGAGTTTTCCCATATAACAGGGCTCGATGAAAGAGCATCCGGGGTCCCACACTATCTCATCGCCTGGGAGAGGATTGGAGTTCTAGTTGGTTAAATACCCCAGAATTCCTACCTCTCTTAATGGCTTTGAAGTATGGTGTAGTGGATACAGCATGGAACTGCCACCTTGTTGGCCAGTGTTCGAGTCCCCTGGTGGGATGAGTGTCTAAAAAGTTATAAACTTCAGCTACTGAAATAGGGTAGTCTGTGCATTAAGCATTTGGCACTGAGTTTTCCCATATAACAGGGCTCGATGAAGGAGCATCCGGGGTCCCACACTATCTCATCGCCTGGGAGAGGATTGGAGTTCTGGTTGGTTAAATACCCCAGACTTCCTACCTCTCTTAATGGCTTTGAAGTATGGTGTAGTGGATACAGCATGCAACTGCCACCTTGTTGGCCAGTGTTCGAGTCCCCTGGTGGGATGAGTGTCTAAAAAGTTATAAACTTCAGCTACTGGAATAGGGTAGTCTGTGCATTAAGCATTTGGCACTGAGTTTTCCTATATAACAGGGCTCGATGAAAGAGCATCCGGGGTCCCGCACTATCTTATCGCCTGGGAGAGGATTGGAGTTCTGGTTGGTTAAATACCCCAGAATTCCTACCTCTCTTAATGGCTTTGAAGTATGGTGTAGTGGATACAGCATGCAACTGCCACCTTGTTGGCCAGTGTTCGAGTCCCCTGGTGGGATGAGTGTCTAAATAGTTATAAACTTCAGCTACTGGAATAGGGTAGTCTGTGCATTAAGCATTTGGCACTGAGTTTTCCCATATAACAGGGCTCGATGAAAGAGCATCCGGGGTCCCACACTATCTCATCGCCTGGGAGAGGATTGGAGTTCTGGTTGGTTAAATACCCCAGAATTCCTACCTCTCTTAATGGCTTTGAAGTATGGTGTAGTGGATACAGCATGCAACTGCCACCTTGTTGGCCAGTGTTCGAGTCCCCTGGTGGGATGAGTGTCTAAAAAGTTATAAACTTCAGCTACTAGAATAGGGTAGTCTGTGCATTAAGCATTTGGCACTGAGTTTTCCCATATAACATGGCTCGATGAAAGAGCATCCGGGGCCCCACACTATCTCATCGCCTGGGAGAGGATTGGAGTTCTGGTTGGTTAAATACCCCAGAATTCCTACCTCTCTTAATGGCTTTGAAGTATGGTGTAGTGGATACAGCAGGCAACTGCCACCTTGCTGGCCAGTGTTCGAGTCCCCTGGTGGGATGAGTGTCTAAAAAGTTATAAACTTCAGCTACTGGAATAGGGTAGTCTCCATTAAGCATTTGGCACTGAGTTTTCCCATATACTAGGGCTCGATGAAAGAGCATCCGGGGTCCCACACTATCTCATCGCCTGGGAGAGGATTGGAGTTCTGGTTGGTTAAATAACCCAGAATTCCTACCTCTCTTAATGGCTTTGAAGTATGGTGTAGTGGATACAGCATGCAACTGCCACCTTGTTGGCCAGTGTTCGAGTCCTCTGGTGGGATGAGTGTCTAAAAAGTTATAAACTTCAGCTACTGGAATAGGGTAGTCTGTGCATTAAGCATTTGGCACTGAGTTTTCCCATATAACAGGGCTTGATGAAAGAGCATCCGGGGTCCCACACTATCTCATCGCCTGGGAGAGGATTGGAGTTCTGGTTGGTTAAATACCCCAGAATTCCTACCTCTCTTAATGGCTTTGAAGTATGGTGTAGTGGATACAGCATGCAACTGCCACCTTGTTGGCCAGTGTTCGAGTCCTCTGGTGGGATGAGTGTCTAAAAAGTTATAAACTTCAGCTACTGGAATAGGGTAGTCTGTGCATTAAGCATTTGGCACTGAGTTTTCCCATATAACAGGGCTTGATGAAAGAGCATCCGGGGTCCCACACTATCTCATCGCCTGGGAGAGGATTGGAGTTCTGGTTGGTTAAATACCCCAGAATTCCTACCTCTCTTAATGGCTTTGAAGTATGGTGTAGTGGATATAGCATGCAACTGCCACCTTGTTGGCCAGTGTTCGAGTCCCCTGGTGGGATGAGTGTCTAAAAAGTTATAAACTTCAGCTACTGGAATAGGGTAGTCTGTGCATTAAGCATTTGGCACTGAGTTTTCCCATATAACAGGGCTCGATGAAAGAGCATCCGGGGTCCCACACTATCTCATCGCCTGGGAGAGGATTGGAGTTCTAGTTGGTTAAATACCCCAGAATTCCTACCTCTCTTAATGGCTTTGAAGTATGGTGTAGTGGATACAGCATGGAACTGCCACCTTGTTGGCCAGTGTTCGAGTCCCCTGGTAGGATGAGTGTCTAAAAAGTTATAAACTTCAGCTACTGAAATAGGGTAGTCTGTGCATTAAGCATTTGGCACTGAGTTTTCCCATATAATAGGGCTCGATGAAGGAGCATCCGGGGTCCCACACTATCTCATCGCCTGGGAGAGGATTGGAGTTCTGGTTGGTTAAATACCCCAGACTTCCTACCTCTCTTAATGGCTTTGAAGTATGGTGTAGTGGATACAGCATGCAACTGCCACCTTGTTGGCCAGTGTTCGAGTCCCCTGGTGGGATGAGTGTCTAAAAAGTTATAAACTTCAGCTACTGGAATAGGGTAGTCTGTGCATTAAGCATTTGGCACTGAGTTTTCCTATATAACAGGGCTCGATGAAAGAGCATCCGGGGTCCCACACTATCTTATCGCCTGGGAGAGGATTGGAGTTCTGGTTGGTTAAATACCCCAGAATTCCTACCTCTCTTAATGGCTTTGAAGTATGGTGTAGTGGATACAGCATGCAACTGCCACCTTGTTGGCCAGTGTTCGAGTCCCCTGGTGGGATGAGTGTCTAAATAGTTATAAACTTCAGCTACTGGAATAGGGTAGTCTGTGCATTAAGCATTTGGCACTGAGTTTTCCCATATAACAGGGCTCGATGATAGAGCATCCGGGGTCCCACACTATCTCATCGCCTGGGAGAGGATTGGAGTTCTTGTTGGTTAAATACCCCAGAATTCCTACCTCTCTTAATGGCTTTGAAGTATGGTGTAGTGGATACAGCAGGCAACTGCCACCTTGCTGGCCAGTGTTCGAGTCCCCTGGTGGGATGAGTGTCTAAAAAGTTATAAACTTCAGCTACTGGAATAGGGTAGTCTCCATTAAGCATTTGGCACTGAGTTTTCCCATATAACAGGGCTCGATGAAAGAGCATCCGGGGTCCCACACTATCACATCGCCTGGGAGAGGATTGGAGTTCTGGTTGGTTAAATACCCCAGAATTCCTACCTCTCTTAATGGCTTTGAAGTATGGTGTAGTGGATACAGCATGCAACTGCCACCTTGTTGGCCAGTGTTCGAGTCCCCTGGTGGGATGAGTGTCTAAAAAGTTATAAACTTCAGCTACTGGAATAGGGTAGTCTGTGCATTAAGCATTTGGCACTGAGTTTTCCCATATAACAGGGCTCGATGAAAGAGCATCCGGGGTCCCACACTATCTCATCGCCTGGGAGAGGATTGGAGTTCTGGTTGGTTAAATACCCCAGAATTCCTACCTCTCTTAATGGCTTTTAAGTATGGTGTAGTGGATACAGCATGCAACTGCCACCTTGTTGGCCAGTGTTCGAGTCCCCTGGTGGGATGAGTGTCTAAAAAGTTATAAACTTCACCTACTGAAATAGGGTAGTCTGTGCATTAAGCATTTGGCACTGAGTTTTCCCATATAACAGGGCTCGATGAAAGAGCATCCGGGGTCCCACACTATCTCATCGCCTGGGAGAGGATTGGAGTTCTGGTTGGTTAAATACCCCAGACTTCCTACCTCTCTTAATGGCTTTGAAGTATGGTGTAGTGGATACAGCATGCAACTGCCACCTTGTTGGCCAGTGTTTGAGTCCTCTGGTGGGATGAGTGTCTAAAAAGTTATAAACTTCAGCTACTGGAATAGGGTAGTCTGTGCATTAAGCATTTGGCACTGAGTTTTCCCATATAACAGGGCTTGATGAAAGAGCATCCGGGGTCCCACACTATCTCATCGCCTGGGAGAGGATTGGAGTTCTGGTTGGTTAAATACCCCAGAATTCCTACCTCTCTTAATGGCTTTGAAGTATGGTGTAGTGGATACAGCATGCAACTGCCACCTTGTTGGCCAGTGTTCGAGTCCCCTGGTGGGATGAGTGTCTAAAAAGTTATAAACTTCAGCTACTGGAATAGGGTAGTCTGTGCATTAAGCATTTGGCACTGAGTTTTCCCATATAACAGGGCTCGATGAAAGAGCATCCGGGGTCCCACACTATCTCATCGCCTGGGAGAGGATTGGAGTTCTAGTTGGTTAAATACCCCAGAATTCCTACCTCTCTTAATGGCTTTGAAGTATGGTGTAGTGGATACAGCATGCAACTGCCACCTTGTTGGCCAGTGTTCGAGTCCTCTGGTGGGATGAGTGTCTAAAAAGTTATAAACTTCAGCTACTGGAATAGGGTAGTCTGTGCATTAAGCATTTGGCACTGAGTTTTCCCATATAACAGGGCTCGATGAAAGAGCATCCGGGGTCCCACACTATCTCATCGCCAGGGAGAGGATTGTAGTTCTGGTTGGTTAAATACCCCAGACTTCCAACCTCTCTTAATGGCTTTGAAGTATGGTGTAGTGGATACAGCATGCAACTGCCACCTTGTTGGCCAGTGTTCGAGTCCCCTGGTGGGATGAGTGTCTAAAAAGTTATAAACTTCAGCTACTGGAATAGGGTAGTCTGTGCATTAAGAATTTGGCACTGAGTTTTCCCATATAACAGGGCTCGATGAAAGAGCATCCGGGGTCCCACACTATCTCATCGCCTGGGAGAGGATTGGAGTTCAGGTTGGTTAAATACCCCAGAATTCCTACCTCTCTTAATGGCTTTGAAGTATGGTGTAGTGGATACAGCATGCAACTGCCACCTTGTTGGCCAGTGTTCGAGTCCCCTGGTGGGATGAGTGTCTAAAAAGTTATAAACCTCAGCTACTGCAATAGGGTAATCTGCATTAAGCATTTGGCACTGAGTTTTCCCATATAACAGGGCTCGATGAAAGAGCATCCGGGGTCCTATACTATCTCATCGCCTGGGAAAGGATTGGAGTTCTGGTTGGTTAAATACCCCAGAATTCCTACCTCTCTTAATGGCTTTGAAGTATGGTGTAGTGGATACAGCATGCAACTGCCACCTTGTTGGCCAGTGTTCGAGTCCCCTGGTGGGATGAGTGTCTAAAAAGTTATAAACTTCAGCTACTGGAATAGGGTAGTCTGTGCATTAAGCATTTGGCACTGAGTTTTCCCATATAACAGGGCTTGATGAAAGAGCATCCGGGGTCCCACACTATCTCATCGCCTGGGAGAGGATTGGAGTTCTGGTTGGTTAAATACCCCAGAATTCCTACCTCTCTTAATGGCTTTGAAGTATGGTGTAGTGGATACAGCATGCAACTGCCACCTTGTTGGCCAGTGTTCGAGTCCTCTGGTGGGATGAGTGTCTAAAAAGTTATAAACTTCAGCTACTGGAATAGGGTAGTCTGTGCATTAAGCATTTGGCACTGAGTTTTCCCATATAACAGGGCTTGATGAAAGAGCATCCGGGGTCCCACACTATCTCATCGCCTGGGAGAGGATTGGAGTTCTGGTTGGTTAAATACCCCAGAATTCCTACCTCTCTTAATGGCTTTGAAGTATGGTGTAGTGGATATAGCATGCAACTGCCACCTTGTTGGCCAGTGTTCGAGTCCCCTGGTGGGATGAGTGTCTAAAAAGTTATAAACTTCAGCTACTGGAATAGGGTAGTCTGTGCATTAAGCATTTGGCACTGAGTTTTCCCATATAACAGGGCTCGATGAAAGAGCATCCGGGGTCCCACACTATCTCATCGCCTGGGAGAGGATTGGAGTTCTAGTTGGTTAAATACCCCAGAATTCCTACCTCTCTTAATGGCTTTGAAGTATGGTGTAGTGGATACAGCATGGAACTGCCACCTTGTTGGCCAGTGTTCGAGTCCCCTGGTGGGATGAGTGTCTAAAAAGTTATAAACTTCAGCTACTGAAATAGGGTAGTCTGTGCATTAAGCATTTGGCACTGAGTTTTCCCATATAATAGGGCTCGATGAAGGAGCATCCGGGGTCCCACACTATCTCATCGCCTGGGAGAGGATTGGAGTTCTGGTTGGTTAAATACCCCAGACTTCCTACCTCTCTTAATGGCTTTGAAGTATGGTGTAGTGGATACAGCATGCAACTGCCACCTTGTTGGCCAGTGTTCGAGTCCCCTGGTGGGATGAGTGTCTAAAAAGTTATAAACTTCAGCTACTGGAATAGGGTAGTCTGTGCATTAAGCATTTGGCACTGAGTTTTCCTATATAACAGGGCTCGATGAAAGAGCATCCGGGGTCCCACACTATCTTATCGCCTGGGAGAGGATTGGAGTTCTGGTTGGTTAAATACCCCAGAATTCCTACCTCTCTTAATGGCTTTGAAGTATGGTGTAGTGGATACAGCATGCAACTGCCACCTTGTTGGCCAGTGTTCGAGTCCCCTGGTGGGATGAGTGTCTAAATAGTTATAAACTTCAGCTACTGGAATAGGGTAGTCTGTGCATTAAGCATTTGGCACTGAGTTTTCCCATATAACAGGGCTCGATGATAGAGCATCCGGGGTCCCACACTATCTCATCGCCTGGGAGAGGATTGGAGTTCTGGTTGGTTAAATACCCCAGAATTCCTACCTCTCTTAATGGCTTTGAAGTATGGTGTAGTGGATACAGCAGGCAACTGCCACCTTGCTGGCCAGTGTTCGAGTCCCCTGGTGGGATGAGTGTCTAAAAAGTTATAAACTTCAGCTACTGGAATAGGGTAGTCTCCATTAAGCATTTGGCACTGAGTTTTCCCATATAACAGGGCTCGATGAAAGAGCATCCGGGGTCCCACACTATCACATCGCCTGGGAGAGGATTGGAGTTCTGGTTGGTTAAATACCCCAGAATTCCTACCTCTCTTAATGGCTTTGAAGTATGGTGTAGTGGATACAGCATGCAACTGCCACCTTGTTGGCCAGTGTTCGAGTCCCCTGGTGGGATGAGTGTCTAAAAAGTTATAAACCTCAGCTACTGGAATAGGGTAGTCTGTGCATTAAGCATTTGGCACTGAGTTTTCCCATATAACAGGGCTCGATGAAAGAGCATCCGGGGTCCCACACTATCTCATCGCCTGGGAGAGGATTGGAGTTCTGGTTGGTTAAATACCCCAGAATTCCTACCTCTCTTAATGGCTTTTAAGTATGGTGTAGTGGATACAGCATGCAACTGCCACCTTGTTGGCCAGTGTTCGAGTCCCCTGGTGGGATGAGTGTCTAAAAAGTTATAAACTTCACCTACTGAAATAGGGTAGTCTGTGCATTAAGCATTTGGCACTGAGTTTTCCCATATAACAGGGCTCGATGAAAGAGCATCCGGGGTCCCACACTATCTCATCGCCTGGGAGAGGATTGGAGTTCTGGTTGGTTAAATACCCCAGACTTCCTACCTCTCTTAATGGCTTTGAAGTATGGTGTAGTGGATACAGCATGCAACTGCCACCTTGTTGGCCAGTGTTCGAGTCCTCTGGTGGGATGAGTGTCTAAAAAGTTATAAACTTCAGCTACTGGAATAGGGTAGTCTGTGCATTAAGCATTTGGCACTGAGTTTTCCCATATAACAGGGCTTGATGAAAGAGCATCCGGGGTCCCACTCTATCTCATCG
>NW_027189155.1:457054-479269 GCF_040958095.1 Procambarus clarkii | reverse complement strand
GTGAGGTAGTAGGGAAGGTTGTGAGGTAGTAGGAAGGTTGAGGTAGTAGGGAAGGTTGTGAGGGTAGTAGGAAGGTTGTGAGGTAGTAGGGAAGGTTGTGTGGTATAGGAAGGTTGTGGGGAGGGTTAGTAGGGAGGTTGTGAGGTTAGTAGGGAAGGTTGTGAGGTAGTAGGGAAGGTTGTGAGGTAGTAGGGAGGTTGTGGGTAGTAGGGAAGGTTGTGAGGTAGTAGGAAGGTTGTGGGAGTAGGGAATGTTGAGGTAGTAGGGAAGGTTGTGAGGTAGTAGGGAAGGTTGTGAGGTAGTAGGGAAGGTTGTGAGGTAGTAGGGAAGGTTGTGGGTAGTAGGGAAGGTTGAGGTAGTGGGAAGGTTGAGTAGTAGGGAAGGTTGTGAGGTAGTAGGGGGTTGTGAGGTAGTAGGGAAGGTTGTGAGGTAGTAGGGAGGTTGTGAGGTAGTAGGGAAGTTGTGAGGTAGTAGGGAAGGTTGTGTAGGGGGTTGTGGGAGGTTGTGAGGTAGTAGGGAAGGTTGTGAGGTAGTAGGGAAGGTTGTGAGGTAGTAGGGAAGGTTGTGAGGTAGTAGGAAGGTTGTGAGGTAGTAGGGAAGGTTGTAGTAGAAGGTTGAGTAGTAGGGAAGGTTGTGAGGTAGTAGGGAAGGTGTGAGGTAGTAGGGAAGGTTGTGAGGTAGTAGGGAAGGTTGTGAGGTAGTAGGGGGTTGTGAGGTAGTAGGGAAGGTTGTGAGGTAGTAGGGAAGGTTGTGAGGTAGTAGGAAGGTTGTGAGGTAGTAGGGAAGGTTGTGAGGTAGTAGGGAAGGTTGTGAGGGTAGTAGGGAAGGTTGTGAGGTAGTAGGGAAGGTTGTGAGGTAGTAGGGGTTGTGAGGTAGTAAAGGTTGTGAGGTAGTAGGGAAGGTTGTGAGGTAGTAGGGAAGGTTGGAGGGTAGTAGGGAAGGTTGTGAGGTAGTAGGAAGGTTGTGAGGTAGTAGGGAAGTTGTGAGGTAGTAGGGAAGGTTGTGAGGTAGTAGGGAAGGTTGTGAGGTAGTAGGGAAGGTTGTGGGGGTAGTAGGGAAGGTTGTGAGGTAGTAGGGAAGGTTGTGAGGTAGTAGGGAAGGTTGTGAGGGTAGTAGGGAAGGTTGTGAGGGTAGTAGGAAGGTTGTGAGGTAGTAGGGAAGGTTGTGGGTAGTAGGGAAGGTTGTGAGGGTAGTAGGGAAGGTTGTGAGGTAGTAGGGAAGGTTGTGAGGTAGTAGGGAAGGTTGTGAGGTAGTAGGGAAGGTTGTGAGGTAGTAGGGAAGGTTGTGAGGTAGTAGGGAAGGTTGTGAGGTAGTAGGGTTGTGAGGGTAGTAGGGAAGGTTGTGAGGTAGTAGGGAAGGTTGTGAGGTAGTAGGAAGGTTGAGGTAGTAGGGAAGGTTGTGAGGGTAGTAGGGAAGGTTGTAGGTAGTAGGGGGTTGTGAGGTAGTAGGAAGGTTGTGAGGTAGTAGGGAAGGTTGTGAGGTAGTAGGGAAGGTTGTGAGGTAGTAGGGAAGGTTGTGAGGTAGTAGGGAAGGTTGTGAGGTAGTAGGGAAGGTTGTGAGGGTTAGGGGTTGTGAGGTAGTAGGAAGGTTGTGAGGTAGTAGGGAAGGTTGTGAGGTAGTAGGGAAGGTTGTGAGGGTAGTAGGGAAGGTTGTGAGGTAGTAGGGAAGGTTGTGAGGTAGTAGGGAAGGTTGTGAGGTAGTAGGGAAGGTTGTGAGGTAGTAGGGAAGGTTGTGAGGTAGTAGGGAAGGTTGTGAGGTGGAGGTTGTGGGAAGTGAGGTTGTGAGGTAGTAGGGAAGGTTGTGAGGTAGTAGGGAAGGTTGTGAGGTAGTAGGGAAGGTTGTGAGGTAGTAGGGAAGGTTGTGAGGTAGTAGGGAAGGTTGTGAGGTAGTAGGGAAGGTTGTGAGGTAGTAGGGAAGGTTGTGAGGTAGTAGGGAAGGTTGTGAGGTAGTAGGGAAGGTTGTGAGGTAGTAGGGAAGGTTGTGAGGTAGTAGGGAAGGTTGTGAGGTAGTAGGGAAGGTTGTGAGGTAGTAGGGAAGGTTGTGAGGTAGTAGGGAAGGTTGTGAGGTAGTAGGGAAGGTTGTGAGGTAGTAGGGAAGGTTGTGAGGTAGTAGGGAAGGTTGTGAGGTAGTAGGGAAGGTTGTGAGGGTAGTAGGGAAGGTTGTGAGGTAGTAGGGAAGGTTGTGAGGTAGTAGGGAAGGTTGTGAGGTAGTAGGGAAGGTTGTGAGGGTAGTAGGGAAGGTTGTGAGGTAGTAGGGAAGGTTGTGAGGTAGTAGGGAAGGTTGTGAGGTAGTAGGGAAGGTTGTGAGGTAGTAGGGAAGGTTGTGAGGTAGTAGGGAAGGTTGTGAGGTAGTAGGGAAGGTTGTGAGGTAGTAGGGAAGGTTGTGAGGTAGTAGGGAAGGTTGTGAGGTAGTAGGGAAGGTTGTGAGGTAGTAGGGAAGGTTGTGAGGGTAGTAGGGAAGGTTGTGAGGTAGTAGGGAAGGTTGTGAGGTAGTAGGGAAGGTTGTGAGGGTAGTAGGGAAGGTTGTGAGGTAGTAGGGAAGGTTGTGAGGTAGTAGGGAAGGTTGTGAGGTAGTAGGAAGGTTGTGAGGTAGTAGGGAAGGTTTGAGGTAGTAGGAAGGTTGTGAGGTAGTAGGGAAGGTTGTGAGGTAGTAGGGAAGGTTGTGAGGTAGTAGGGAAGGTTGTGAGGTAGTAGGGAAGGTTGTGAGGTAGTAGGAAGGTTGTGAGGTAGTAGGGAAGGTTGTGAGGTAGTAGGGAAGGTTGTGAGGGTAGGGAAGGTTGTGAGGTAGTAGGGAAGGTTGTGAGGTGTAGTAGGGAAGGTGTGAGGTAGTAGGGAAGGTTGTGAGGTAGTAGGGAAGGTTGTGAGGTAGTAGGGAAGGTTGTGAGGTAGTAGGAAGGTTGTGAGGTAGTAGGGAAGGTTGTGAGGTAGTAGAAGGTTGTGAGGTAGTAGGGAAGGTTGTGAGGTAGTAGGGAAGGTTGTGAGGTAGTAGGGAAGGTTTGAGGTAGTAGGGAAGGTTGTGAGGGTAGTAGGGAAGGTTGTGAGGTAGTAGGGAAGGTTGTGAGGTAGTAGGGAAGGTTGTGAGGTAGTGAAAAGGTTGTGAGGTAGTAGGGAAGGTTGTGAGGTAGTAGGGAAGGTTGTGAGGGTAGTAGGGAAGGTTGTGAGGGAGTAGGGAAGGTTGTGAGGTAGTAGGGAAGGTTGTGAGGTAGTGAAAAGGTTGTGAGGTAGTAGGGAAGGTTGTGAGGTAGTAGGGAAGGTTGTGAGGTAGTAGGGAAGGTTGTGAGGTAGTAGGGAAGGTTGTGAGGTAGTAGGGAAGGTTGTGAGGTAGTAGGGAAGGTGAGGTAGTAGGGAAGGTTGTGAGGTAGTAGGGAAGGTTGTGAGGTAGTAGGGAAGGTTGTGAGGTAGTAGGGAAGGTTGTGAGGTAGTAGGGAAGGTTGTGAGGTAGTAGGGAAGGTTGTGAGGTAGTAGGGAAGGTTGTGAGGTAGTAGGGAAGGTTGTGAGGTAGTAGGGAAGGTTGTGAGGTAGTAGGGAAGGTTGTGAGGTAGTAGGGAAGGTTGTGAGGTAGTAGGGAAGGTTGTGAGGTAGTAGGGAAGGTTGTGAGGTAGTAGGGAAGGTTGTGAGGTAGTAGGGAAGGTTGTGAGGTAGTAGGGAAGGTTGTGAGGGTAGGGAAGGTTGTGAGGTAGTAGGGAAGGTTGTGAGGTAGTAGGGAAGGTTGTGAGGTAGTAGGGAAGGTTGTGAGGGTAGTAGGGAAGGTTGTGAGGTAGTAGGGAAGGTTGTGAGGTAGTAGGGAAGGTTGTGAGGTAGTAGGGAAGGTTGTGAGGTAGTAGGGAAGGTTGTGAGGTAGTAGGGAAGGTTGTGAGGTAGTAGGGAAGGTTGTGAGGGTAGTAGGAAGGTTGTGAGGTAGTAGGGAAGGTTGTGAGGTAGTAGGGAAGGTTGTGAGGGTAGTAGGGAAGGTTGTGAGGTAGTAGGGAAGGTTGTGAGGTAGTAGGGAAGGTTGTGAGGTAGTAGGGAAGGTTGTGAGGGTAGTAGGGAAGGTTGTGAGGTAGTAGGGAAGGTTGTGAGGTAGTAGGGAAGGTTGTGAGGGTAGTAGGGAAGGTTGTGAGGTAGTAGGGAAGGTTGTGAGGTAGTAGGGAAGGTTGTGAGGTAGTAGGGAAGGTTGTGAGGTAGTAGGGAAGGTTGTGAGGTAGTGAAGGTTGTGAGGGTAGTAGGGAAGGTTGTGAGGTAGTAGGGAAGGTTGTGAGGTAGTAGGGAAGGTTGTGAGGTAGTAGGGAAGGTTGTGAGGTAGTAGGGAAGGTTGTGAGGGTAGTAGGGAAGGTTGTGAGGTAGTAGGGAAGGTTGTGAGGTAGTAGGGAAGGTTGTGAGGTAGTAGGGAAGGTTGTGAGGGTAGTAGGGAAGGTTGTGAGGTAGTAGGGAAGGTTGTGAGGTAGTAGGGAAGGTTGTGAGGTAGTAGGGAAGGTTGTGAGGGTAGTAGGGAAGGTTGTGAGGTAGTAGGGAAGGTTGTGAGGTAGTAGGGAAGGTTGTGAGGTAGTAGGGAAGGTTGTGAGGTAGTAGGGAAGGTTGTGAGGTAGTAGGGAAGGTTGTGAGGTAGTAGGGAAGGTTGTGAGGTAGTAGGAAGGTTGTGAGGGTAGTAGGGAAGGTTGTGAGGTAGTAGGGAAGGTTGTGAGGTAGTAGGGAAGGTTGTGAGGTAGTAGGGAAGGTTGTGAGGTAGTAGGGAAGGTTGTGAGGTAGTAGGGAAGGTTGTGAGGTAGTAGGGAAGGTTGTGAGGGTAGTAGGGAAGGTTGTGAGGTAGTAGGAGGTTGTGAGGGTAGTAGGGAAGGTTGTGAGGTAGTAGGAAGGTTGTGAGGTAGTAGGGAAGGTTGTGAGGTAGTAGGGAAGGTTGTGAGGGTAGTAGGGAAGGTTGTGAGGTAGTAGGGAAGGTTGTGAGGGTAGTAGGGAAGGTTGTGAGGTAGTAGGGAAGGTTGTGAGGGTAGTAGGGAAGGTTGTGAGGTAGTAGGGAAGGTTGTGAGGGTAGTAGGGAAGGTTGTGAGGTAGTAGGGAAGGTGTGAGGTAGTAGGTAGTAGGAAGGTTGTGAGGGTAGTAGGGAAGGTTGTGAGGTAGTAGGGAAGGTTGTGAGGTAGTAGGGAAGGTTGTGAGGTAGTAGGGAAGGTTGTGAGGGGAAGGTTGTGAGGGTAGAAGGTTGTGAGGTAGTAGGGAAGGTTGTGAGGTAGTAGGGAAGGTTGTGAGGTAGTAGGGAAGGTTGTGAGGGTAGTAGGGAAGGTTGTGAGGTAGTAGGGAAGGTTGTGAGGTAGTAAAAAGGTTGTGAGGTAGTAGGGAAGGTTGTGAGGTAGTAGGGAAGGTTGTGAGGTAGTAGGGAAGGTTGTGAGGTAGTAGGGAAGGTTGTGAGGTAGTAGGGAAGGTTGTGAGGTAGTAGGGAAGGTTGTGAGGTAGTGAAAAGGTTGTGAGGTAGTAGGGAAGGTTGTGAGGGTAGTAGGGAAGGTTGTGAGGTAGTAGGGAAGGTTGTGAGGTAGTAGGGAAGGTTGTGAGGTAGTAGGGAAGGTTGTGAGGGTAGTAGGGAAGGTTGTGAGGTAGTAGGGAAGGTTGTGAGGTAGTAGGGAAGGTTGTGAGGTAGTAGGGAAGGTTGTGAGGTAGTAGGGAAGGTTGTGAGGTAGTAGGGAAGGTTGTGAGGTAGTGAAAAGGTTGTGAGGTAGTAGGGAAGGTTGTGGGGTAGTAGGGAAGGTTGTGAGGGTAGTAGGGAAGGTTGTGAGGTAGTAGGGAAGTTGTGAGGTAGTAGGGAAGGTTGTGAGGTAGTAGGGAAGGTTGTGAGGTAGTAGGGAAGGTTGTGAGGTAGTAGGGAAGGTGAGGTAGTAGGGAAGGTTGTGAGGTAGTAGGAAGGTTGTGAGGTAGTAGGGAAGGTTGTGAGGTAGTAGGAAGGTTGTGAGGTAGTAGGGAAGGTTGTGAGGTAGTAGGGAAGGTTGTGAGGTAGTAGGGAAGGTTGTGAGGTAGTAGGGAAGGTTGTGAGGGTAGTAGGGAAGGTTGTGAGGTAGTAGGGAAGGTTGTGAGGTAGTAGGGAAGGTTGTGAGGTAGTAGGGAAGGTTGTGAGGTAGTAGGGAAGGTTGTGAGGGTAGTAGGAAAGGTTGTGAGGTAGTAGGGAAGGTTGTGGGGTAGTAGGGAAGGTTGTGAGGGTAGTAGGGAAGGTTGTGAGGTAGTAGGGAAGGTTGTGAGGTAGTAGGGAAGGTTGTGAGGTAGTAGGGAAGGTTGTGAGGTAGTAGGGAAGGTTGTGAGGTAGTAGGGAAGGTTGTGAGGTAGTAGGAAGGTTGTGAGGGTAGTAGGGGGTTGTGAGGTAGTGAAGGTTGTGAGGTAGTAGGGAAGGTTGTGAGGTAGTAGGGAAGGTTGTGAGGTAGTAGGGAAGGTTGTGAGGTAGTAGGAAGGTTGTGAGGTAGTAGGGAAGGTTGTGAGGTAGTAGGAAGGTTGTGAGGTAGTAGGGAAGGTTGTGAGGTAGTAGGGAAGGTTGTGAGGTAGTAGGGAAGGTTGTGAGGTAGTAGGGAAGGTTGTGAGGGTAGTAGAAGGTTGTGAGGTAGTAGGGAAGGTTGTGAGGGTAGTAGGGAAGGTTGTGAGGTAGTAGGGAAGGTTGTGAGGTAGTAGGGAAGGTTGTGAGGTAGTAGGGAAGGTTGTGAGGTAGTAGGAAGGTTGTGAGGTAGTAGGGAAGGTTGTGAGGTAGTAGGGAAGTTGTGAGGTAGTAGGGAAGGTTGTGAGGTAGTAGGGAAGGTTGTGAGGTAGTAGGGAAGGTTGTGAGGTAGTAGGGAAGGTTGTGAGGTAGTAGGGAAGGTTGTGAGGTAGTAGGGAAGGTTGTGAGGTAGTAGGGAAGGTTGTGAGGTAGTAAAAAGGTTGTGAGGTAGTAGGGAAGGTTGTGAGGTAGTAGGGAAGGTTGTGAGGTAGTAGGGAAGGTTGTGAGGTAGTAGGGAAGGTTGTGAGGGTAGTAGGGAAGGTTGTGAGGTAGTAGGGAAGGTTGTGAGGTAGTAGGGAAGGTTGTGAGGTAGTAGGAAGGTTGTGAGGTAGTAGGGAAGGTTGTGAGGTAGTAGGGAAGGTTGTGAGGGTAGTAGGGAAGGTTGTGAGGTAGTAGGGAAGGTTGTGAGGGTAGGGAAGGTTGTGAGGTAGTAGGGAAGGTTGTGAGGTAGTAGGGAAGGTTGTGAGGTAGTAGGGAAGGTTGTGAGGTAGTAGGGAAGGTTGTGAGGTAGTAGGGAAGGTTGTGAGGTAGTAGGGAAGGTTGTGAGGTAGTAGGGAAGGTTGTGAGGGTAGTAGGGAATTGTGAGGTAGTAGGGAAGGTTGTGAGGTAGTAGGGAAGGTTGTGAGGGTAGTAGGGAAGGTTGTGAGTAGTAGGGAAGGTTGTGAGGTAGTAGGGAAGGTTGTGAGGTAGTAGGGAAGGTTGTGAGGTAGTAGAAGGTTGTGAGGTAGTAGGGAAGGTTGTGAGGTAGTAGGGAAGGTTGTGAGGGTAGTAGGGAAGGTTGTGAGGTAGTAGGGAAGGTTGTGAGGTAGTAGGGAAGGTTGTGAGGTAGTAGGGAAGGTTGTGAGGGTAGTAGGGAAGGTTGTGAGGTAGTAGGGAAGGTTGTGAGGTAGTAGGGAAAGTTGTGAGGTAGTAGGGAAGGTTGTGAGGTAGTAGGGAAGGTTGTGAGGTAGTAGGGAAGGTTGTGAGGTAGTAGGGAAGGTTGTGAGGTAGTAGGGAAGGTTGTGAGGTAGTAGGGAAGGTTGTGAGGTAGTAGGGAAGGTTGTGAGGTAGTAGGGAAGGTTGTGAGGTAGTAGGGAAGTTGTGAGGTAGTAGGGAAGTTGTGAGGTAGTAGGGAAGGTTGTGAGTAGTGAAGGTTGTGAGGTAGTAGGGAAGGTTGTGAGGTAGTAGGGAAGGTTGTGAGGTAGTAGGGAAGGTTGTGAGGTAGTAGGGAAGGTTGTGAGGGTAGTGAAGGTTGTGAGGTAGTAGGGAAGGTTGTGAGGTAGTAGGGAAGGTTGTGAGGTAGTAGGGAAGGTTGTGAGGGTAGTAGGGAAGGTTGTGAGGTAGTAGGGAAGGTTGTGAGGGTAGTAGGAAGGTTGTGAGGTAGTAGGGAAGGTTGTGAGGTAGTGAAGGTTGTGAGGTAGTAGGGAAGGTTGTGAGGTAGTAGGGAAGGTTGTGAGGTAGTAGGGAAGGTTGTGAGGTAGTGGGAAGGTTGTGAGGTAGTAGGGAAGGTTGTGAGGTAGTAGGGAAGGTTGTGAGGTAGTAGGGAAGGTTGTGAGGTAGTAGGGAAGGTTGTGAGGTAGTAGGGAAGGTTGTGAGGTAGTAGGGAAGGTTGTGAGGTAGTAGGGAAGGTTGTGAGGGTAGTAGGGAAGGTTGTGAGGTAGTAGGGAAGGTTGTGAGGTAGTAGGGAAGGTTGTGAGGTAGTAGGGAAGGTTGTGAGGTAGTAGGGAAGGTTGTGAGGGTAGTAGGGAAGGTTGTGAGGTAGTAGGGAAGGTTGTGAGGTAGTAGGAAGGTTGTGAGGTAGTAGGGAAGGTTGTGAGGTAGTAGGAAGGTTGTGAGTAGTAGGGAAGGTTGTGAGGTAGTAGGAAGGTTGTGAGGTAGTAGGGAAGGTTGTGAGGTAGTAGGGAAGGTTGTGAGGTAGTAGGGAAGGTTGTGAGGTAGTGAAGGTTGTGAGGTAGTAGGGAAGGTTGTGAGGTAGTAGGGAAGGTTGTGAGGTAGTAGGGAAGGTTGTGAGGTAGTAGGGAAGGTTGTGAGGTAGTAGGGAAGGTTGTGAGGTAGTAGGGAAGGTTGTGGGTAGTAGGGAAGGTTGTGAGGGTAGTAGGGAAGGTTGTGAGGTAGTAGGGAAGGTTGTGAGGTAGTAGGGAAGGTTGTGAGGTAGTAGGGAAGGTTGTGAGGGTAGTAGGGAAGGTTGTGAGGTAGTAGGGAAGGTTGTGAGGTAGTAGGGAAGGTTGTGAGGGTAGTAGGGAAGGTTGTGAGGTAGTAGGGAAGGTTGTGAGGTAGTAGGGAAGGTTGTGAGGTAGTAGGGAAGGTGTGTAGTAGGGAAGGTTGTGAGTAGGGAAGGTTGTGAGGTAGTAGGGAAGGTTGTGAGGTAGTAGGGAAGGTTGTGAGGTAGTAAAGGTTGTGAGGGTAGTAGGGAAGGTTGTGAGGTAGTAGGAAGGTTGTGAGGTAGTAGGGAAGGTTGAGGTAGTAGGGAAGGTTGTGAGGTAGTAGGGAAGGTTGTGAGGTAGTAGGGAAGGTTGTGAGGTAGTAGGGAAGGTTGTGAGGTAGTAGGGAAGGTTGTGAGGTAGTAGGGAAGGTTGTGAGGTAGTAGGGAAGGTTGTGAGGGTAGGGAAGGTTGTGAGGTAGTAGGAAGGTTGTGAGGGTAGTAGGGAAGGTTGTGAGGTAGTAGGGAAGGTTGTGAGGTAGTAGGGAAGGTTGTGAGGTAGTAGGGAAGGTTGTGAGGGTAGTAGGGAAGGTTGTGAGGGTAGTAGGGAAGGTTGTGAGGTAGTAGGGAAGGTTGTGAGGTAGTAGGGAAGGTTGTGAGGTAGTAGGGAAGGTTGTGAGGTAGTAGGGAAGGTTGTGAGGGTAGTAGGGAAGGTTGTGAGGTAGTAGGGAAGGTGTGAGGGTAGTAGGGAAGGTTGTGAGGGTAGTAGGGAAGGTTGTGAGGTAGTGAAGGTTGTGAGGTAGTAGGAAGGTTGTGAGGTAGTAGGGAAGGTTGTGAGGTAGTGAAGGTTGTGAGGTAGTAGGGAAGGTTGTGAGGTAGTAGGGAAGGTTGTGAGGTAGTAGGGAAGGTTGTGAGGTAGTAGGGAAGGTTGTGAGGTAGTAGGGAAGGTTGTGAGGTAGTAGGGAAGGTTGTGAGGTAGTAGGGAAGGTTGTGAGGTAGTAAAAAGGTTGTGAGGTAGTAGGGAAGGTTGTGAGGGTAGTAGGGAAGGTTGTGAGGTAGTAGGGAAGGTTGTGAGGTAGTAGGGAAGGTTGTGAGGGTAGTAGGGAAGGTTGTGAGGTAGTAGGGAAGGTTGTGAGGTAGTAGGGAAGGTTGTGAGGTAGTAGGGAAGGTTGTGAGGTAGTAGGGAAGGTTGTGAGGTAGTAGGGAAGGTTGTGAGGGTAGTAGGGAAGGTTGTGAGGTAGTAGGGAAGGTTGTGAGGTAGTAGGGAAGGTTGTGAGGTAGTAGGAAGGTTGTGAGGTAGTAGGGAAGGTTGTGAGGTAGTAGGGAAGGTTGTGAGGGTAGTAGGGAAGGTTGTGAGGTAGTAGGGAAGGTTGTGAGGTAGTAGGGAAGGTTGTGAGGTAGTAGGGAAGGTTGTGAGGGTAGTAGGGAAGGTTGTGAGGGTAGTAGGGAAGGTTGTGAGGTAGTAGGGAAGGTTGTGAGGTAGTAGGGAAGGTTGTGAGGTAGTAGGGAAGGTTGTGAGGGTAGTAGGGAAGGTTGTGAGGTAGTAGGGAAGGTTGTGAGGTAGTAGGAAGGTTGTGAGGTAGTAGGGAAGGTTGTGAGGTAGTAGGAAGGTTGTGAGGTAGTAGGGAAGGTTGTGAGGTAGTAGAAGGTTGTGAGGTAGTAGGGAAGGTTGTGAGGTAGTAGGGAAGGTTGTGAGGTAGTAGGGAAGGTTGTGAGGTAGTAGGGAAGGTTGTGAGGGTAGTAGGAAGGTTGTGAGGTAGTAGGGAAGGTTGTGAGGTAGTAGGAAGTTGTGAGGTAGTAGGGAAGGTTGTGAGGTAGTAGGAAGGTTGTGAGGTAGTAGGGAAGTTGTGAGGTAGTAGGAAGGTTGTGAGGTAGTAGGGAAGGTTGTGAGGTAGTAGGGAAGGTTGTGAGGTAGTAGGGAAGGTTGTGAGGGTAGTAGGGAAGGTTGTGAGGTAGTAGGGAAGGTTGTGAGGTAGTAGGAAGTTGTGAGGTAGTAGGGAAGGTTGTGAGGGTAGTAGGGAAGGTTGTGAGGGTAGTAGGGAAGGTTGTGAGGTAGTAGGGAAGGTTGTGAGGTAGTAGGGAAGGTTGTGAGGTAGTAGGGAAGGTTGTGAGGTAGTAGGGAAGGTTGTGAGGTAGTAGGGAAGGTTGTGAGGTAGTAGGGAAGGTTGTGAGGGTAGTAGGGAAGGTTGTGAGGGTAGTAGGGAAGGTTGTGAGGTAGTAGAAGGTTGTGAGGTAGTAGGGAAGGTTGTGAGGTAGTAGGGAAGGTTGTGAGGTAGTAGAAGGTTGTGAGGTAGTAGGGAAGGTTGTGAGGTAGTAGGGAAGGTTGTGAGGTAGTAGGGAAGGTTGTGAGGTAGTAGGGAAGGTTGTGAGGTAGTAGGGAAGGTTGTGAGGTAGTGGGAAGGTTGTGAGGTAGTAGGGAAGGTTGTGAGGTAGTAGGGAAGGTTGTGAGGTAGTAGGGAAGGTTGTGAGGTAGTAGGGAAGGTTGTGAGGTAGTGAAAAGGTTGTGAGGTAGTAGGGAAGGTTGTGAGGTAGTAGGGAAGGTTGTGAGGTAGTAGGGAAGGTTGTGAGGTAGTAGGGAAGGTTGTGAGGTAGTAGGGAAGGTTGTGAGGTAGTAGGGAAGGTTGTGAGGGTAGTAGGGAAGGTTGTGAGGTAGTAGGGAAGGTTGTGAGGTAGTAGGGAAGGTTGTGAGGTAGTAGGGAAGGTTGTGAGGTAGTAGGGAAGGTTGTGAGGTAGTAGGGAAGGTTGTGAGGTAGTAGGGAAGGTTGTGAGTAGTAGGGAAGGTTGTGAGGTAGTAGGGAAGGTTGTGAGGTAGTAGGGAAGGTTGTGAGGTAGTAGGGAAGGTTGTGAGGTAGTGAGAAGGTTGTGAGGTAGTAGGGAAGGTTGTGAGGTAGTAGGGAAGGTTGTGAGGTAGTGAAGGTTGAGTAGTAGGGAAGGTTGTGAGGTAGTAGGGAAGGTTGTGAGGTAGTAGGGAAGTTGTGAGGTAGTAGGGAAGGTTGTGAGGTAGTAGGGAAGGTTGTGAGGTAGTAGGGAAGGTTGTGAGGTAGTAGGGAAGGTTGTGAGGGTAGTAGGGAAGGTTGTGAGGTAGTAGGGAAGGTTGTGAGGGTAGTAGGGAAGGTTTGTGAGGTAGTAGGGAAGGTTGTGAGGGTAGTAGGGAAGGTTGTGAGGTAGTAGGGAAGGTTGTGAGGGTAGTAGGGAAGGTTGTGAGGGTAGTAGGGAAGGTTGTGAGGTAGTAGGGAAGGTTGTGAGGGTAGTAGGGAAGGTTGTGAGTAGTAGGGAAGGTTGTGAGGTAGTAGGGAAGGTTGTGAGGGTAGTAGGGAAGGTTGTGAGGTAGTAGGGAAGGTTGTGAGGTAGTAGGGAAGGTTGTGAGGGTAGTAGGGAAGGTTGTGAGGGTAGTAGGGAAGGTTGTGAGGTAGTAGGAAGGTTGTGAGGAGTAGGGAAGGTTGTGGGTAGTAGGAAGGTTGTGAGGTAGTAGGGAAGGTTGTGAGGTAGTAGGGAAGGTTGTGAGGTAGTAGGAAGGTTGTGAGGTAGTAGGGAAGGTTGTGAGGTAGTAGGGAAGGTTGTGAGGTAGTAGGGAAGGTTGTGAGGTAGTAGGGAAGGTTGTGAGGGTAGTAGGGAAGGTTGTGAGGTAGTAGGGAAGGTTGTGAGGGTAGTAGGGAAGGTTGTGAGGTAGTAGGGAAGGTTGTGAGGTAGTAGGGAAGGTTGTGAGGGTAGTAGGGAAGGTTGTGAGGTAGTAGGGAAGGTTGTGTAGTAGTAGGGAAGGTTGTGAGGTAGTAGGGAAGGTTGTGAGGTAGTAGGGAAGGTTGTGAGGGTAGTAGGGAAGGTTGTGAGGGTAGTAGGGAAGGTTGTGAGGTAGTAGGGAAGGTTGTGAGGGTAGTAGGGAAGGTTGTGAGGTAGTAGGGAAGGTTGTGAGGTAGTAGGGAAGGTTGTGAGGTAGTAGGGAAGGTTGTGAGGTAGTGAAAAGGTTGTGAGGTAGTAGGGAAGGTTGTGAGGTAGTAGGGAAGGTTGTGAGGTAGTAGGGAAGGTTGTGAGGTAGTAGGGAAGGTTGTGAGGTAGTAGGGAAGGTTGTGAGGTAGTAGGGAAGGTTGTGAGGTAGTAGGGAAGGTTGTGAGGTAGTAGGGAAGGTTGTGAGGTAGTAGGGAAGGTTGTGAGGTAGTAGGGAAGGTTGTGAGGTAGTAGGGAAGGTTGTGAGGTAGTAGGGAAGGTTGTGAGGTAGTAGGGAAGGTTGTGAGGTAGTAGGAAGGTTGTGAGGTAGTAGGGAAGGTTGTGAGGTAGTAGGGAAGGTTGTGAGGTAGTAGGGAAGGTTGTGAGGTAGTAGGAAGGTTGTGAGGGTAGTAGGGAAGGTTGTGAGGTAGTAGGGAAGGTTGTGAGGTAGTAGGGAAGGTTGTGAGGTAGTAGGGAAGGTTGTGAGGGTAGTAGGGAAGGTTGTGAGGTAGTAGGAAGGTTGTGAGGGTAGTAGGGAAGGTTGTGAGGTAGTAGGGAAGGTTGTGAGGTAGTAGGGAAGGTTGTGAGGTAGTAGGGAAGGTTGTGAGGTAGTAGGGAAGGTTGTGAGGTAGTAGGGAAGGTTGTGAGGTAGTAGGGAAGGTTGTGAGGTAGTAGGGAAGGTTGTGAGGTAGTAGGGAAGGTTGTGAGGTAGTAGGGAAGGTTGTGAGGTAGTAGGGAAGGTTGTGAGGTAGTAGGGAAGGTTGTGAGGGTAGTAGGGAAGGTTGTGAGGGTAGTAGGGAAGGTTGTGAGGGTAGTAGGGAAGGTTGTGAGGTAGTAGGGAAGGTTGTGAGGGTAGTAGGAAGGTTGTGAGGTAGTAGGGAATTGTGAGGTAGTAGGGAAGGTTGTGAGGTAGTAGGAAGGTTGTGAGGTAGTAGAAGTTGAGTAGGGAAGGTTGTGAGGTAGTAGGGAAGGTTGTGAGGTAGTAGGAAGGTGTGAGGTAGTAGGGAAGGTTGTGAGGGTAGTAGGGAAGGTTGTGAGGTAGTAGGGAAGGTTGTGAGGGTAGTAGGAAGGTTGTGAGGTAGTAGGGAAGGTTGTGAGGTAGTAGGGAAGGTTGTGAGGTAGTAGGGAAGGTTGTGAGGTAGTAGGGAAGGTTGTGAGGTAGTAGGGAAGGTTGTGAGGTAGTAGGGAAGGTTGTGAGGGTAGTAGGGAAGGTTGTGAGGTAGTAGGGAAGGTTGTGAGGGTAGTAGGGAAGGTTGTGAGGTAGTAGGGAAGGTTGTGAGGTAGTAGGGAAGGTTGTGAGGTAGTAGGGAAGGTTGTGAGGTAGTAGGGAAGGTTGTGAGGTAGTAGGGAAGGTTGTGAGGTAGTAGGGAAGGTTGTGAGGTAGTAGGGAAGGTTGTGAGGTAGTAGGGAAGGTTGTGAGGGTAGTAGGGAAGGTTGTGAGGGTAGTAGGGAAGGTTGTGAGGTAGTAGGGAAGGTTGTGAGGGTAGTAGGGAAGGTTGTGAGGTAGTAGGGAAGGTTGTGAGGTAGTAGGGAAGGTTGTGAGGTAGTAAGAAGGTTGTGAGGTAGTAGGGAAGGTTGTGAGGTAGTAGGGAAGGTTGTGAGGTAGTAGGGAAGGTTGTGAGGTAGTAGGGAAGGTTGTGAGGGAGGGAAAAGGGTGAGGTAGTAGGGAAGGTTGTGAGGTAGTAGGGAAGGTTGTGAGGTAGTAGGGAAGGTTGTGAGGTAGTAGGGAAGGTTGTGAGGTAGTAGGGAAGGTTGTGAGGTAGTAGGGAAGGTTGTGAGGTAGTAGGGAAGGTTGTGAGGGTAGTAGGGAAGGTTGTGAGGTAGTAGGGAAGGTTGTGAGGTAGTAGGGAAGGTTGTGAGGGTAGTAGGGAAGGTTGTGAGGTAGTAGGGAAGGTTGTGAGGTAGTAGGGAAGGTTGTGAGGTAGTAGGGAAGGTTGTGAGGTAGTGAAAAGGTTGTGAGGTAGTAGGGAAGGTTGTGAGGGTAGTAGGGAAGGTTGTGAGGTAGTAGGGAAGGTTGTGAGGGTAGTAGGGAAGGTTGTGAGGGTAGTAGGGAAGGTTGTGAGGTAGTAGGGAAGGTTGTGAGGTAGTAGGGAAGGTTGTGAGGTAGTAGGGAAGGTTGTGAGGTAGTAGGGAATGTTGTGAGGTAGTAGGGAAGGTTGTGAGGTAGTAGGGAAGGTTGTGAGGTAGTAGGGAAGGTTGTGAGGTAGTAGGGAAGGTTGTGAGGTAGTAGGGAAGGTTGTGAGGTAGTAGGGAAGGTTGTGAGGTAGTAGGGAAGGTTGTGAGGTAGTAGGGAAGGTTGTGAGGTAGTAGGGAAGGTTGTGAGGTAGTAGGGAAGGTTGTGAGGTAGTAGGGAAGGTTGTGAGGTAGTAGGGAAGGTTGTGAGGTAGTAGGGAAGGTTGTGAGGTAGTAGGGAAGTTGTGAGGTAGTAGGGAAGGTTGTGAGGTAGTAGGGAAGGTTGTGAGGTAGTAGGGAAGGTTGTGAGGTAGTAGGGAAGGTTGTGAGGGTAGTAGGGAAGGTTGTGAGGTAGTAGGGAAGGTTGTGAGGTAGTAGGGAAGGTTGTGAGGTAGTAGGGAAGGTTGTGAGGTAGTAGGGAAGGTTGTGAGGGTAGTAGGGAAGGTTGTGAGGTAGTAGGGAAGGTTGTGAGGTAGTAGGGAAGGTTGTGAGGTAGTAGGGAAGGTTGTGAGGTAGTAGGGAAGGTTGTGAGGGTAGTAGGGAAGGTTGTGAGGTAGTAGGGAAGGTTGTGAGGTAGTAGGGAAGGTTGTGAGGGTAGTAGGGAAGGTTGTGAGGTAGTAGGGAAGGTTGTGAGGTAGTAGGGAAGGTTGTGAGGTAGTAGGGAAGGTTGTGAGGGTAGTAGGGAAGGTTGTGAGGTAGTAGGGAAGGTTGTGAGGTAGTAGGGAAGGTTGTGAGGGTAGTAGGGAAGGTTGTGAGGTAGTAGGGAAGGTTGTGAGGTAGTAGGGAAGGTTGTGAGGTAGTAGGGAAGGTTGTGAGGGTAGTAGGGAAGGTTGTGAGGTAGTAGGGAAGGTTGTGAGGTAGTAGGGAAGGTTGTGAGGTAGTAGGGAAGGTTGTGAGGTAGTAGGGAAGGTTGTGAGGTAGTAGGGAAGGTTGTGAGGTAGTAGGAAGGTTGTGAGGTAGTAGGGAAGGTTGTGAGGTAGTAGGAAGGTTGTGAGGTAGTAGGGAAGGTTGTGAGGTAGTAGGGAAGGTTGTGAGGGTAGTAGGGAAGGTTGTGAGGTAGTAGGGAAGGTTGTGAGGTAGTAGGGAAGGTTGTGAGGTAGTAGGGAAGGTTGTGAGGGTAGTAGGGAAGGTTGTGAGGTAGTAGGGAAGGTTGTGAGGTAGTAGGGAAGGTTGTGAGGTAGTAGGGAAGGTTGTGAGGTAGTAGGGAAGGTTGTGAGGTAGTAGGGAAGGTTGTGAGGTAGTAGGGAAGGTTGTGAGGTAGTAGGGAAGGTTGTGAGGTAGTAGGGAAGGTTGTGAGGTAGTAGGGAAGGTTGTGAGGTAGTAGGGAAGGTTGTGAGGTAGTAGGGAAGGTTGTGAGGTAGTAGGGAAGGTTGTGAGGTAGTAGGGAAGGTTGTGAGGTAGTAGGGAAGGTTGTGAGGTAGTAGGGAAGGTTGTGAGGTAGTAGGGAAGGTTGTGGGGTAGTGAAAATGTTGTGAGGTAGTAGGGAAGGTTGTGAGGTAGTAGGGAAGGTTGTGAGGTAGTAGGGAAGGTTGTGAGGTAGTAGGGAAGGTTGTGAGGTAGTAGGGAAGGTTGTGAGGTAGTAGGGAAGGTTGTGAGGGTAGTAGGGAAGGTTGTGAGGTAGTAGGGAAGGTTGTGAGGTAGTAGGGAAGGTTGTGAGGTAGTAGGGAATGTTGTGAGGTAGTAGGGAAGGTTGTGAGGTAGTAGGGAAGGTTGTGAGGTAGTAGGGAAGGTTGTGGGTAGTAGGGAAGGTTGTGAGGTAGTAGGGAAGGTTGTGAGGTAGTAGGGAAGGTTGTGAGGGTAGTAGGAAGGTTGTGAGGTAGTAGGGAAGGTTGTGAGGTAGTAGGGAAGGTTGTGAGGTAGTAGGGAAGGTTGTGAGGGTAGTAGGGAAGGTTGTGAGGTAGTAGGGAAGGTTGTGAGGTAGTAGGGAAGGTTGTGAGTAGTAGGGAAGGTTGTGAGGTAGTAGGGAAGGTTGTGAGGTAGTAGAAGGTTGTGAGGTAGTAGGGAAGGTTGTGAGGTAGTAGGAAGGTTGTGAGTAGTAGGGAAGGTTGTGAGGGTAGTAGGGAAGGTTGTGAGGTAGTAGGGAAGGTTGTGGGTAGTAGGGAAGGTTGTGAGGTAGTAGGGAAGGTTGTGAGGTAGTAGGGAAGGTTGTGAGGTAGTAGGGAAGGTTGTGAGGTAGTAGGGAAGGTTGTGAGGTAGTAGGAAGGTTGTGAGGTAGTAGGGAAGGTTGTGAGGTAGTAGGAAGGTTGTGAGGTAGTAGGAAGGTTGTGAGGGTAGTAGGGAAGGTTGTGAGGTAGTAGGGAAGGTTGTGAGGTAGTAAAAGGTTGTGAGGTAGTAGGGAAGGTTGTGAGGTAGTAGGGAAGGTTGTGAGGTAGTGAAGGTTGTGAGGGTAGTAGGGAAGGTTGTGAGGTAGTAGGGAAGGTTGTGAGGTAGTAGGGAAGGTTGTGAGGTAGTAGGGAAGGTTGTGAGGTAGTAGGGAAGGTTGTGAGGTAGTAGGGAAGGTTGTGAGGTAGTAGGGAAGGTTGTGAGGTAGTAGGGAAGGTTGTGAGGGTAGTAGGGAAGGTTGTGAGGTAGTAGGGAAGGTTGTGAGGTAGTAGGGAAGGTTGTGAGGTAGTAGGGAAGGTTGTGAGGTAGTAGGGAAGGTTGTGAGGTAGTAGGGAAGGTTGTGAGGTAGTAGGGAAGGTTGTGAGGTAGTAGGGAAGGTTGTGAGGTAGTAGGGAAGGTTGTGAGGTAGTAGGGAAGGTTGTGAGGTAGTAGGGAAGGTTGTGAGGTAGTGAGAAGGTTGTGAGGGTAGTAGGGAAGGTTGTGAGGTAGTAGGGAAGGTTGTGAGGTAGTAGGGAAGGTTGTGAGGTAGTAGGGAAGGTTGTGAGGTAGTAGGGAAGGTTGTGAGGTAGTAGGGAAGGTTGTGAGGTAGTAGGGAAGGTTGTGAGGTAGTAGGGAAGGTTGTGAGGTAGTAGGGAAGGTTGTGAGGTAGTAGGGAAGGTTGTGAGGTAGTAGAAGGTTGTGAGGTAGTAGGGAAGGTTGTGAGGGTAGTAGGGAAGGTTGTGAGGTAGTAGGGAAGGTTGTGAGGTAGTAGGGAAGGTTGTGAGGGTAGTAGGGAAGGTTGTGAGGTAGTAGGGAAGGTTGTGAGGGTAGTAGGGAAGGTTGTGAGGTAGTAGGGAAGGTTGTGAGGTAGTAGGGAAGGTTGTGAGGTAGTAGGGAAGGTTGTGAGGTAGTAGGGAAGGTTGTGAGGTAGTAGGAAGGTTGTGAGGTAGTAGGGAAGTTGTGAGGTAGTAGGGAAGGTTGTGAGGTAGTAGGGAAGGTTGTGAGGTAGTAGGGAAGGTTGTGAGGTAGTAGGGAAGGTTGTGAGGTAGTAGGGAAGGTTGTGAGGTAGTAGGGAAGGTTGTGAGGTAGTAGGGAAGGTTGTGAGGTAGTAGGGAAGGTTGTGAGGTAGTAGGGAAGGTTGTGAGGTAGTAGGGAAGGTTGTGAGGTAGTAAGGTTGAAGTAGTTGTGAGGTAGTAGGGAAGGTTGTGAGGTAGTAGGGAAGGTTGTGAGGTAGTAGGGAAGGTTGTGAGGTAGTAGGGAAGGTTGTGAGGTAGTAGGGAAGGTTGTGAGGTAGTAGGGAAGGTTGTGAGGTAGTAGGGAAGGTTGTGAGGTAGTAGGGAAGGTTGTGAGGTAGTAGGGAAGGTTGTGAGGTAGTAGGGAAGGTTGTGAGGTAGTAGGGAAGGTTGTGAGGTAGTAGGGAAGGTTGTGAGGTAGTAGGGAAGGTTGTGAGGTAGTAGGGAAGGTTGTGAGGTAGTAGGGAAGGTTGTGAGGTAGTAGGGAAGGTTGTGAGGTAGTAGGGAAGGTTGTGAGGTAGTAGGGAAGGTTGTGAGGTAGTAGGGAAGGTTGTGAGGTAGTAGGGAAGGTTGTGAGGTAGTAGGGAAGGTTGTGCGGTAGTAGGGAAGGTTGTGAGGTAGTAGGGAAGGTTGTGAGGTAGTAGGGAAGGTTGTGAGGTAGTAGGGAAGGTTGTGGGTAGTAGGGAAGGTTGTGAGGTAGTAGGGAAGGTTGTGAGGTAGTAGGGAAGGTTGTGAGGTAGTAGGGAAGGTTGTGGGGGTAGTAGGGAAGGTTGTGAGGTAGTAGGGAAGGTTGTGAGGTAGTAGGGAAGGTTGTGAGGTAGTAGGGAAGGTTGTGAGGTAGTAGGGAAGGTTGTGAGGTAGTAGGGAAGGTTGTGAGGTAGTAGGGAAGGTTGTGAGGTAGTAGGGAAGGTTGTGAGGTAGTAGGGAAGGTTGTGAGGTAGTAGGGAAGGTTGTGAGGTAGTAGGGAAGGTTGTGAGGTAGTAGGGAAGGTTGTGAGGGTAGTAGGGAAGGTTGTGAGGTAGTAGGGAAGGTTGTGAGGTAGTAGGGAAGGTTGTGAGGGTAGTAGGGAAGGTTGTGAGGTAGTAGGGAAGGTTGTGAGGTAGTAGGGAAGGTTGTGAGGTAGTAGGGAAGGTTGTGAGGTAGTAGGGAAGGTTGTGAGGTAGTAGGGAAGGTTGTGAGGTAGTAAAAAGGTTGTGAGGTAGTAGGGAAGGTTGTGAGGGTAGTAGGGAAGGTTGTGAGGTAGTAGGGAAGGTTGTGAGGTAGTAGGGAAGGTTGTGAGGGTAGTAGGGAAGGTTGTGAGGTAGTAGGGAAGGTTGTGAGGTAGTAGGGAAGGTTGTGAGGTAGTAGGGAAGGTTGTGAGGTAGTAGGGAAGGTTGTGAGGTAGTAGGGAAGGTTGTGAGGGTAGTGAAGGTTGTGAGGTAGTAGGGAAGGTTGTGAGGTAGTAGGGAAGGTTGTGAGGTAGTAGGGAAGGTTGTGAGGTAGTAGGGAAGGTTGTGAGGTAGTAGGGAAGGTTGTGAGGTAGTAGGGAAGGTTGTGAGGTAGTAGGGAAGGTTGTGAGGTAGTAGGGAAGGTTGTGAGGTAGTAGGGAAGGTTGTGAGGGTAGTAGGGAAGGTTGTGAGGGAGTAGGGAAGGTTGTGAGGTAGTAGGGAAGGTTGTGAGGTAGTAGGGAAGGTTGTGAGGTAGTAGGGAAGGTTGTGAGGTAGTAGGGAAGTTGTGAGGTAGTAGGGAAGGTTGTGAGGTAGTAGGGAAGGTTGTGAGGTAGTAGGGAAGGTTGTGAGGTAGTAGGGAAGTTGTGAGGTAGTAGGGAAGGTTGTGAGTAGTAGGGAAGGTTGTGAGGTAGTAGGGAAGGTTGTGAGGGTAGTAGGGAAGGTTGTGAGGTAGTAGGGAAGGTTGTGAGGGTAGTAGGGAAGGTTGTGAGGTAGTAGGGAAGGTTGTGAGGTAGTAGGGAAGGTTGTGAGGTAGTAGGAAGGTTGTGAGGTAGTAGGGAAGGTTGTGAGGTAGTAGGGAAGGTTGTGAGGGTAGTAGGGAAGGTTGTGAGGTAGTAGGGAAGTTTGTGAGGTAGTAGGGAAGGTTGTGAGGGTAGTAGGGAAGGTTGTGAGGTAGTGAAAGGTTGTGAGGTAGTAGGGAAAGGTTGTGAGGTAGTAGGGAAGGTTGTGAGGGTAGTAGGGAAGGTTGTGAGGTAGTAGGAAGGTTGTGGGGTAGTAGGGAGGTTGTGAGGTAGTAGGGAAGGTTTGTGAGGTAGTAGGGAAGGTTGTGAGGTAGTAGGGAAGGTTGTGAGGGTAGTGAAGGTTGTGAGGTAGTAGGGAAGGTTGTGAGGTAGTAGGGAAGGTTGTGAGGGTAGAAGGTTGTGAGGTAGTAGGGAAGGTTGTGAGGTAGTAGGGAAGGTTGTGAGGTAGTAGGGAAGGTTGTGAGGTAGTAGGGAAGGTTGTGAGGGTAGTAGAAGGTTGTGAGGTAGTAGGGAAGGTTGTGAGGTAGTAGGGAAGGTTGTGAGGTAGTAGGAAGGTTGTGAGGTAGTAGGGAAGGTTGTGAGGTAGTAGGGAAGGTTGTGAGGTAGTAGGGAAGGTTGTGAGGTAGTAGGGAAGGTTGTGAGGTAGTAGGGAAGGTTGTGAGGTAGTAGGGAAGGTTGTGAGGTAGTAGGGAAGGTTGTGAGGGTAGTGTGAGGAAGGTTGTGAGGTAGTAGGGAAGGTTGTGAGGTAGTAGGGAAGGTTGTGAGGTAGTAGGGAAGGTTGTGAGGTAGTAGGGAAGGTTGTGAGGGTAGTAGGGAAGGTTGTGAGGTAGTAGGGAAGGTTGTGAGGTAGTAGGGAAGGTTGTGAGGTAGTAGGGAAGGTTGTGAGGTAGTAGAAGGTTGTGAGGTAGTAGGGAAGGTTGTGAGGTAGTAGGGAAGGTTGTGAGGTAGTAGGGAAGGTTGTGAGGTAGTAGGGAAGGTTGTGAGGTAGTAGGGAAGGTTGTGAGGTAGTAGGGAATTGTGAGGTAGTAGGGAAGGTTGTGAGGTAGTAGGGAAGGTTGTGAGGTAGTAGGGAAGGTTGTGAGGAGTAGGGAAGGTTGTGAGGTAGTAGGGAAGGTTGTGAGGTAGTAGGGAAGGTTGTGAGGTAGTAGGGAAGGTTGTGAGGTAGTAGGGAAGGTTGTGAGGTAGTAGGGAAGGTTGTGAGGTAGTAGGGAAGGTTGTGAGGTAGTAGGAAGGTTGTGAGGTAGTAGGGAAGGTTGTGAGGTAGTAGGGAAGGTTGTGAGGTAGTAGGGAAGGTTGTGAGGTAGTAGGGAAGGTTGTGAGGGTAGGGAAGGTTGTGAGGTAGTAGGAAGGTTGTGAGGTAGTAGGGAAGGTTGTGAGGGTAGTAGGGAAGGTTGTGAGGTAGTAGGGAAGGTTGTGAGGTAGTAGGGAAGGTTGTGAGGTAGTAGGGAAGGTTGTGAGGTAGTAGGGAAGGTTGTGAGGTAGTAGGGAAGGTTGTGAGGTAGTAGGGAAGGTTGTGAGGTAGTAGGGAAGGTTGTGAGGTAGTAGGGAAGGTTGTGAGGTAGTAGGGAAGGTTGTGAGGTAGTAGGGAAGGTTGTGAGGTAGTAGGGAAGGTTGTGAGGTAGTAGGGAAGGTTGTGAGGTAGTAGGGAAGGTTGTGAGGTAGTAGGGAAGGTTGTGAGGGTAGTAGGGAAGGTTGTGAGGTAGTAGGGAAGGTTGTGAGGTAGTAGGGAAGGTTGTGAGGTAGTAGGAAGGTTGTGAGGTAGTAGGGAAGGTTGTGAGGTAGTAGGGAAGGTTGTGAGGTAGTAGGGAAGGTTGTGAGGGTAGTGAAGGTTGTGAGGTAGTAGGGAAGGTTGTGGGGTAGTAAAGGTTGTGAGGTAGTAGGGAAGGTTGTGAGGTAGTAGGGAAGGTTGTGAGGTAGTAGGGAAGGTTGTGAGGGTAGTAGAAGGTTGTGAGGTAGTAGGGAAGGTTGTGAGGTAGTAGGGAAGGTTGTGAGGTAGTAGGGAAGGTTGTGAGGTAGTAGGGAAGGTTGTGAGGGTAGTAGGA
>NW_027189155.1:423189-456554 GCF_040958095.1 Procambarus clarkii | reverse complement strand
ATGGTAGACAGTTTGTGGACTACACTTGCGTTTCAACTTTAGGCAACACCTATGTTAACTTCAGTGCTGCTCAGGCAGGAGGTGCTGCCAATCACTGGGAAGCAGCCAAGTCACATAAAAACGGAGACCTTGATCACTACTACAATTTTGTCCCCATTGCCTCAGAGACACTTGGTGCCTGGGGTAAAAGTGCTGCAAGTTTTTTGAAGGAGCTGGGGTCGAAGCTAATTGAAACAACTAGAGACCCTACAGCCGTCAGTTTTCTCTTTCAGCGCCTTAGTGTGGAGATCCAGAGAGGAATGGCTCACAGCATCCATGCTTCCTGCCCGCAATCCAAGGAGCTGGATGAGTTTGGGGGTTGTAATATAATATTATGATTAAATTGATTTATTTTTTGTTTCGTTGTTGCCTTATTTATCATTAATTTTTAAATTTTCGGTATAAAAATTTATTTTTGTGTCTATGGATGTCTGTCTGTGTGTTTGTTTGAGTGTCCCTGTGAGTGTTTGGGGGAGTGTTTGTCCGGTTATACCTGTGGGTCCACGAGGCCATCTGTGTCCCCTCAGATGGTCTCCCTTATCACAGTTTTTGTGTATAGATGTGTGTCTGTGTGAGTGTTCGGGTGAGTGTGTGTCCGGTTATACCTGTGAGTCCACGAGGCCATCTGTGTCCCCTCAGATGGTCTTCTTTATCACAGTTTGTGTCTATGGATGCAGGCGATGAGTCACAATAACGCGGCTAAAGTATGTTGACCAGACCACACACTAGAAGGTGAAGGAACGACGACGTTTCGGTAAGTCCTTGACCATTCTCAAGTCGACTGAGAATGTGTCTATGAATGTGTGTCTGGGTGAGTGTCCCTGTGAGTGTCCGGGTGAGTGTGTGTGTTCGGGTATACCTGTGGGTCCACGAGGCAATCTGTGTTCCCTCAGATGGTCTTCCTTATTACAGTTTGTGTCTATGGATGTGTGTCTGAGTGAGTGTCCCTGTGAGTGTCCTGGTGAGTGTGTGTGTGTGTGTGTGTGTGTGTGTGTGTGTGTGTGTGTGTGTGTGTGTGTGTGTGTGTGTGTCCGGGTTTATGTGTAGTTTGGTTTCTGGAACCATTTGTGTCCCTCCCTTCAACTCTTTTCCCTTATTCCCACCGTGGGTTCGAATCCCAGGTGATTAGACCTGCCCTAGGTCAATGGATCCAAGGTATCCATCCGTGGTCCCAACGGATTTCACCTCTTCCCTACTTTACTAGGAGTCAGGCTAATTCCAGCTATCCAGAGAACCTTTCGATACAGAGGCAGCTACAGGAGGGGACCACATAAATTAGTGCCCTGTAGTTACGTAACCGTTCCGACAGGCTCGATCGCAATCTATCCAGATGAGAACACGTTCTCATCCGACTAGACCACGCTGGAGTCGCTGTTTGTCTCAAATTTGGACCCTTTATTTATAGTTAGTATTTTTGGTGTATTAATTGATGTGTATTAATTTGTTAATGACTTAGGTAGAGTGATTTGGGGGGAGAGGGGGGGTTGGCGTGTGTAGTGTATTATACGAGATCGTGCTTGGGTTAGTATGCATACCACCATCAACTATTACTAACTTGTAACTAACACAAATTTTTCCACACACTCCGGACCAAAGAGCCAGAGCTCAACCCCCGCAAGTACAACTAGGTGAGTACACACACACACACACACACACACACACACACAGAGGAAGCAGCCCATAACAGCTGTTTAAATCCCTGGTACCTATTTACTGCTAGGTAACAGGAACAACAGGTGAAAGAAACTGCCCAGTTTCGTTTCTGCCATCACCGGAGGATCGAACACGGACGCTAGGATTACGAGTTGAGAGCGCTGTCTACTCAGCTGTCAGGCCCCGTAGTGCGTGTACTCGTCAAAAACATAATTTGGGAGAGGTTAGGGGAAAGGAATGATGCTTCCTGGGTTGGGGAATTGGTGTGGGGTTAGTCACTCGGTGGCCTTGGACCTGTGGGGGAGGGGGCCGAGGGGGTTGCCAGTTATGAATTTAATGATTGAATTTGTTAAGATAGGGTATTTATGTAAAAGACGCTGTGAAGAGATAGTAACAAAAGTGTTCCTGACTGCTGTAAGGTAGTGAGTAACTGTCTTGTATGTTAGAAAAATGAATGCTTACTAGACAATTACTTTTTCTTTGAAAACATTTTTTTGGAAAATAAATACAAGTTATTTTGTAAACAAAATATGATTATTTTCCTTTAATAAACACACATGAGCACAAATGGTCCTCGGGAGTCAGAGAGATTGAGAATGAACAGCAAAATAGTAACAAAAAATGAGACGATGATGGGATACTATTTAATTCAAACATAAACCTGTTAAGTATGTAAATTACAGTACCACTAAACACGCGTACACGTACATATGTCAATCAATTTACATAAATAAACATTCACTAATATGTTCCTTTAACAATGGACAGATAGATAATTACCATACACGTGTCAGTCCAATTGCAGGTACACATAGACACACATAGCTGCACTTGTCTGTCGCTCCTGACAATAGTAAACATGTAACAAAAAATGTGACAATGATGGGACACTATGTCATTCAAACGTACACACGCTAACATTATAAATTACAGTAACACTAAACACGCGTACATGTATATATGTCATTCAATTTACATAAAAAAAACATTCACTAATATGTTCCTTTTACAATTAACACACAGATAATTACCGTACACATGTCAGTCCAATTGCAGGTACACATAAACACACATAGCTGCACTTGTCTGTCGCTCCTGACAATAGTATACATAGGTATACACACAAAACAGTCCTTTATCAACTAATGTGTGTGTGTGTGTGTATTTATTCCTTGTATTTATTATTTGTGTCTGCAAAATCGAGTTATTAGCTCTTGGACCCCGCCTTTCTAACAAATGTATTTTTCCTCTTTTATATCAACTACATTTATTTCTCACTAACACACACGCATACACACACACACACACAGTGGAAACAGGAGGCCAGACACAGGATACAGAATAGGAGATGAAGAACTTAATGAAACGGACTGAGAGAAAGATCTAGGAGTTGATATCACACCAAACCTGTCTCCTGAAGCATACATAAAAAGAATAACGTCTGCGGCATATGCGAGACTGCCTAACATCAGAACAGCCTTCAGGAATCTGTGTAAGGAATCATTCAGAATCTTGTACACCACATATGTAAGACCAATCCTGGAGTATGCGGCCCCAGCATGGAGTCCGTATCTTGTCAAGCAGAAGATGAAGCAGGAAAAAGTCCAAAGGTATGCCACTAGACTAGTCCCAGAACTAAGAGGCATGAGTTACGAGGAAAGGCTGCGGGAAATGCACCTTACGGCACTGGAAGACAGAAGAGTAAGGGGAGACATGATCACAACCTACACAACCCTCAGAGGAATCGACCGGGTAAACAAGGATAAACTATTCAACACTGGTGGGACGCAAACAAGGGGACACAGGTGGAAACTGAGTACCCACATGAGCCACAGAGACGTTAGAAGTAACTTTTTCAGTGTCAGAGTAGTTAACGGATGGAATGCATTAAGCAGTGATGTGGTGGAGGCTGACTCCATACACAGTTTCAAATGTAGATATGATTGAGCCCAGTAGGCTCAGGAATCTGTACACCAGTTGATTGACAGTTGAGAGGTGGGACCAAAGAACCATAGCTCAACCCCCGCATGCACAAATAGGTGAGTACACACACACACACGCGAACTAGTAGCCAACTGTCTAAATGGAGAGAGTTTATTGGTTGTAATTCTTAAGGTCCTCGTTCGAATCCCGGTTGACGCAAGAGGAAATCGGCAGATATTCTTTAACCTGATTCACCTGTTCACCTAGCACAAATGTATCCATCAATGTAGCCCTTTATTTATCTATTTATAATTGTCAATCCATCAATCTATCTTCCCATAAACCAACAATTTTTCATTATATACATCTATCTTACTATGTATCCGTCCATCTACTCGACTGTTTATCCATCCATCTACTCATCTGTCTTTTCATCCATCAACTCATCTATGGATCCGTCTATCCGTCAATGTATATATTTATCAATCAACGTATCCATCCATATATCTATCTATTACTATTTATATCTATCTCTCTATCTATTTGTATCCGACGATCCTACTAACTCATTTTCCATTAATCTATCCATTTATCATTCTACTTATCTATCAATCTATTTATTCATCTACTTCTCTTTCCATCTACTCATCTATCTAACCATTAATCTATCTACATACTCCCCACTCCGTCTCCTATCGTTTTCCCAAACTCCCTCCTCCCGTACCGGCTCCTTCTTTTTTCCACCCTCCCGTAACCCTGCTCATCCTCCCTCCTTCTGCCCTTCCCATACCCGCCCCTATTCCATCCCGCCCTTCCCATCGTCTTAACTCTCGGGGCAGTTCTTTACCTTCGTTCTCACTCCTTCCGCCGTTTCTCACTCTCGCCCTCCTTACTGTCTTCCTTCCCTCCCTCCCTCCCGCTGCTAGTCCTTCCCTTCTTACCCTTCCCGTAGTCCTCCCTCCCAGCACCAGTCCTTCCCATCGTCCTCTTACCTCCCCCAGTACCTCCTTCACTCCCTCTTCATCCCTCTTTCACCTCACCTACACCTCTTCTCCTGTTCTCCCTCTTTATACCACCTCTAAATCTCCCGCCCCCCCACCGGCTTTGTACCTCTTCCCTCTTACAAAAATTAGGATCAATAGGACCAAAATTAAACTACTTTATGTGTTTAATTTAAGGAAATCATTTTTTCTGATTACGAAAAAGTCTTCAACCATCTCCAGTAATAATTCACAATTAACCTTAATTGAATCAACAGGGAGAGAGGGGGGGAGGGGTGAGAATAAATAATAATTATTCCAAAATACTTTAACTAATGTCTACACCTACCATCCTATGTCCGTTCCCTACCTCAGACCATTTCCCCTCTAATTTGGTAAAAATAAGCCTTAATAATATAATAATAAATATATTCAAAAAAATCTGTGGATAGCTACAGCCTCCAGCATATATATATATATATATATATATATATATATATATATATATATATATATATATATATATATATATATATATATATATATATATATAGCCCATAAGCAATCCAGTTGGGATCGCCCCATTGCCGACAAAGTAGCTCCAACATTACTGTAAGCTGCGACAACACCACATGATACTGCCCGACTTAGAGCTGTAGCAGCTCCCCATGCAGAGGACTTGCTATTAGCAACCCCCAATATCAGCTACTAGCACTCGTCTCACCACAGGCCCTCTGAATGGCTGTGGCTCTCCGCCTCACTGCCCGAATCCACACCGAATACAGGGGTTTTGGTGGCGAGGCAGTGGCCGACAGGTACGGACGACATGGCCTTCTCTGCCAAAGGACAGGAGGATGGCATGCAAGACACTGCGATGTTAACGACATTATAAAGAGAAGCCTTATCACGGAAGGTTGTCCAGCAGAGAGAGAGTCCCGTTCCGTATTGCCCCGCAACTCTGATGAGCCTGTTGGTCGCCCAGATGGGATCACGGTGAACCCCTGGAAGAATGGTAGACAGTTATTGTGGGACTACACTTGCGTTTCAACTTTAGGCAACACCTATGTTAACTTCAGTGCTGCTCAGGCAGGAGGTGCTGCCAATCACTGGGAAGCAGCCAAGTCACATAAAAACGGAGACCTTGATCACTACTACAATTTTGTCCCCATTGCCTCAGAGACACTTGGTGCCTGGGGTAAAAGTGCTGCAAGTTTTTTGAAGGAGCTGGGGTCGAAGCTAATTGAAACAACTAGAGACCCTACAGCCGTCAGTTTTCTCTTTCAGCGCCTTAGTGTGGAGATCCAGAGAGGAATGGCTCACAGCATCCATGCTTCCTGCCCGCAATCCAAGGAGCTGGATGAGTTTGGGGGTTGTAATATAAATATTATGATTAAATTGTATTTATTTTTTCGTTTCGTTGCCTTATTTATCATTAATTTTTAAATTTTCGGTATAAAAATTTATTTTTGTGTCTATGGATGTCTGTCTGTGTGTTTGTTTGAGTGTCCCTGTGAGTGTTTGGGGGAGTGTTTGTCCGGTTATACCTGTGGGTCCACGAGGCCATCTGTGTCCCCTCAGATGGTCTCCCTTATCACAGTTTTTGTGTATAGATGTGTGTCTGTGTGAGTGTTCGGGTGAGTGTGTGTCCGGTTATACCTGTGAGTCCACGAGGCCATCTGTGTCCCCTCAGATGGTCTTCTTTATCACAGTTTGTGTCTATGGATGCAGGCGATGAGTCACAATAACGCGGCTAAAGTATGTTGACCAGACCACACACTAGAAGGTGAAGGAACGACGACGTTTCGGTAAGTCCTTGACCATTCTCAAGTCGACTGAGAATGTGTCTATGAATGTGTGTCTGGGTGAGTGTCCCTGTGAGTGTCCGGGTGAGTGTGTGTGTTCGGGTATACCTGTGGGTCCACGAGGCAATCTGTGTTCCCTCAGATGGTCTTCCTTATTACAGTTTGTGTCTATGGATGTGTGTCTGAGTGAGTGTCCCTGTGAGTGTCCTGGTGAGTGTGTGTGTGTGTGTGTGTGTGTGTGTGTGTGTGTGTGTGTGTGTGTGTGTGAGTGTCCGGGTTTATGTGTAGTTTGGTTTCTGGAACCATTTGTGTCCCTCCCTTCAACTCTTTTCCCTTATTCCCACCGTGGGTTCGAATCCCAGGTGATTAGACCTGCCCTAGGTCAATGGATCCAAGGTATCCGTCCGTGGTCCCAACGGATTTCACCTCTTCCCTACTTTACTAGGAGTCAGGCTAATTCCAGCTATCCAGAGAACCTTTCGATACAGAGGCAGCTACAGGAGGGGACCACATAAATTAGTGCCCTGTAGTTACGTAACCGTTCCGACAGGCTCGATCGCAATCTATCCAGATGAGAACACGTTCTCATCCGACTAGACCACGCTGGAGTCGCTGTTTGTCTCAAATTTGGACCCTTTATTTATAGTTAGTATTTTTGGTGTATTAATTGATGTGTATTAATTTGTTAATGACTTAGGTAGAGTGATTTGGGGGGAGAGAGGGGGGGTTGGCGTGTGTAGTGTATTATACGAGATCGTGCTTGGGTTAGTATTCACCATCAACTATTACTAACTTGTAACTAACACAAATTTTTCCACACACTCCGGACCAAAGAGCCAGAGCTCAACCCCCGCAAGTACAACTAGGTGAGTACACACACACACACACACACACACACAGAGGAAGCAGCCCATAACAGCTGTTTAAATCCCTGGTACCTATTTACTGCTAGGTAACAGGAACAACAGGGTGAAAGAAACTGCCCAGTTTCGTTTCTGCCATCACCGGAGGATCGAACACGGACGCTAGGATTACGAGTTGAGAGCGCTGTCTACTCAGCTGTCAGGCCCCGTAGTGCGTGTACTCGTCAAAAACATAATTTGGGAGAGGTTAGGGGAAAGGAATGATGCTTCCTGGGTTGGGGAATTGGTGTGGGGTTAGTCACTCGGTGGCCTTGGACCTGTGGGGGAGGGGGCCGAGGGGGTTGCCAGTTATGAATTTAATGATTGAATTTGTTAAGATAGGGTATTTATGTAAAAGACGCTGTGAAGAGATAGTAACAAAAGTGTTCCTGACTGCTGTAAGGTAGTGAGTAACTGTCTTGTATGTTAGAAAAATGAATGCTTACTAGACAATTACTTTTTCTTTGAAAACATTTTTTTGGAAAATAAATACAAGTTATTTTGTAAACAAAATATGATTATTTTCCTTTAATAAACACACATGAGCACAAATGGTCCTCGGGAGTCAGAGAGATTGAGAATGAACAGCAAAATAGTAACAAAAAATGAGACGATGATGGGATACTATTTAATTCAAACATAAACCTGTTAAGTATGTAAATTACAGTACCACTAAACACGCGTACACGTACATATGTCAATCAATTTACATAAATAAACATTCACTAATATGTTCCTTTAACAATGGACAGATAGATAATTACCATACACGTGTCAGTCCAATTGCAGGTACACATAGACACACATAGCTGCACTTGTCTGTCGCTCCTGACAATAGTAAACATGTAACAAAAAATGTGACAATGATGGGACACTATGTCATTCAAACGTACACACGCTAACATTATAAATTACAGTAACACTAAACACGCGTACATGTATATATGTCATTCAATTTACATAAAAAAAACATTCACTAATATGTTCCTTTTACAATTAACACACAGATAATTACCGTACACATGTCAGTCCAATTGCAGGTACACATAAACACACATAGCTGCACTTGTCTGTCGCTCCTGACAATAGTATACATAGGTATACACACAAAACAGTCCTTTATCAACTAATGTGTGTGTGTGTGTGTATTTATTCCTTGTATTTATTATTTGTGTCTGCAAAATCGAGTTATTAGCTCTTGGACCCCGCCTTTCTAACAAATGTATTTTTCCTCTTTTATATCAACTACATTTATTTCTCACTAACACACACGCATACACACACACACACACAGTGGAAACAGGAGGCCAGACACAGGATACAGAATAGGAGATGAAGAACTTAATGAAACGGACTGAGAGAAAGATCTAGGAGTTGATATCACACCAAACCTGTCTCCTGAAGCATACATAAAAAGAATAACGTCTGCGGCATATGCGAGACTGCCTAACATCAGAACAGCCTTCAGGAATCTGTGTAAGGAATCATTCAGAATCTTGTACACCACATATGTAAGACCAATCCTGGAGTATGCGGCCCCAGCATGGAGTCCGTATCTTGTCAAGCAGAAGATGAAGCAGGAAAAAGTCCAAAGGTATGCCACTAGACTAGTCCCAGAACTAAGAGGCATGAGTTACGAGGAAAGGCTGCGGGAAATGCACCTTACGGCACTGGAAGACAGAAGAGTAAGGGGAGACATGATCACAACCTACACAACCCTCAGAGGAATCGACCGGGTAAACAAGGATAAACTATTCAACACTGGTGGACGCAAACAAGGGGACACAGGTGGAAACTGAGTACCCACATGAGCCACAGAGACGTTAGAAGTAACTTTTTCAGTGTCAGAGTAGTTAACGGATGGAATGCATTAAGCAGTGATGTGGTGGAGGCTGACTCCATACACAGTTTCAAATGTAGATATGATTGAGCCCAGTAGGCTCAGGAATCTGTACACCAGTTGATTGACAGTTGAGAGGTGGGACCAAAGAACCATAGCTCAACCCCCGCATGCACAAATAGGTGAGTACACACACACACACACGCGAACTAGTAGCCAACTGTCTAAATGGAGAGAGTTTATTGGTTGTAATTCTTAAGGTCCTCGTTCGAATCCCGGTTGACGCAAGAGGAAATCGGCAGATATTCTTTAACCTGATTCACCTGTTCACCTAGCACAAATGTATCCATCAATGTAGCCCTTTATTTATCTATTTATAATTGTCAATCCATCAATCTATCTTCCCATAAACCAACAATTTTTCATTATATACATCTATCTTACTATGTATCCGTCCATCTACTCGACTGTTTATCCATCCATCTACTCATCTGTCTTTTCATCCATCAACTCATCTATGGATCCGTCTATCCGTCAATGTATATATTTATCAATCAACGTATCCATCCATATATCTATCTATTACTATTTATATCTATCTCTCTATCTATTTGTATCCGACGATCCTACTAACTCATTTTCCATTAATCTATCCATTTATCATTCTACTTATCTATCAATCTATTTATTCATCTACTTCTCTTTCCATCTATCCATCTACTCATCTATCTAACCATTAATCTATCTACATACTCCCCACTCCGTCTCCTATCGTTTTCCCAAACTCCCTCCTCCCGTACCGGCTCCTTCTTTTTTCCACCCTCCCGTAACCCTGCTCATCCTCCCTCCTTCTGCCCTTCCCATACCCGCCCCTATTCCATCCCCCCTTCCCATCGTCTTAACTCTCGGGGCAGTTCTTTACCTTCGTTCTCACTCCTTCCGCCGTTTCTCACTCTCGCCCTCCTTACTGTCTTCCTTCCCTCCCTCCCTCCCGCTGCTAGTCCTTCCCTTCTTACCCTTCCCGTAGTCCTCCCTCCCAGCACCAGTCCTTCTCATCGTCCTCTTACCTCCCCCAGTACCTCCTTCACTCCCTCTTCATCCCTCTTTCACCTCACCTACACCTCTTCTCCTGTTCTCCCTCTTTATACCACCTCTAAATCTCCCGCCCCCCCCACCGGCTTTGTACCTCTTCCCTCTTACAAAAATTAGGATCAATAGGACCAAAATTAAACTACTTTATGTGTTTAATTTAAGGAAATCATTTTTTCTGATTACGAAAAAGTCTTCAACCATCTCCAGTAATAATTCACAATTAACCTTAATTGAATCAACAGGGAGAGAGGGGGGGAGGGGTGAGAATAAATAATAATTATTCCAAAATACTTTAACTAATGTCTACACCTACCATCCTATGTCCGTTCCCTACCTCAGACCATTTCCCCTCTAATTTGGTA
Organism: Procambarus clarkii; assembly: GCF_040958095.1. Taxonomy (NCBI): domain Eukaryota; kingdom Metazoa; phylum Arthropoda; class Malacostraca; order Decapoda; family Cambaridae; genus Procambarus; species Procambarus clarkii. Next base: position 445,961 of record NW_027189155.1, on the reverse strand, counting down.
AAAATAAGCCTTAATAATATAATAATAAATATATTCAAAAAAATCTGTGGATAGCTACAGCCTCCAGCATATTATATATATATATATAATATATATATATATATATATATATATATATATATATATATATATATATATATATATATATATAATATATATATATATATTATATATATATATAATATAGCCCATAAGCAATCCAGTTGGGATCGCCCCATTGCCGACAAAGTAGCTCCAACATTACTGTAAGCTGCGACAACACCACATGATACTGCCCGACTTAGAGCTGTAGCAGCTCCCCATGCAGAGGACTTGCTATTAGCAACCCCCAATATCAGCTACTAGCACTCGTCTCACCACAGGCCCTCTGAATGGCTGTGGCTCTCCGCCTCACTGCCCGAATCCACACCGAATACAGGGGTTTTGGTGGCGAGGCAGTGGCCGACAGGTACGGACGACATGGCCTTCTCTGCCAAAGGACAGGAGGATGGCATGCAAGACACTGCGATGTTAACGACATTATAAAGAGAAGCCTTATCACGGAAGGTTGTCCAGCAGAGAAGAGTCCCGTTCCGTATTGCCCCGCAACTCTGATGAGCCTGTTGGTCGCCCAGATGGGATCACGGTGAACCCCTGGAAGAATGGTAGACAGTTATTGTGGGACTACACTTGCGTTTCAACTTTAGGCAACACCTATGTTAACTTCAGTGCTGCTCAGGCAGGAGGTGCTGCCAATCACTGGGAAGCAGCCAAGTCACATAAAAACGGAGACCTTGATCACTACTACAATTTTGTCCCCATTGCCTCAGAGACACTTGGTGCCTGGGGTAAAAGTGCTGCAAGTTTTTTGAAGGAGCTGGGGTCGAAGCTAATTGAAACAACTAGAGACCCTACAGCCGTCAGTTTTCTCTTTCAGCGCCTTAGTGTGGAGATCCAGAGAGGAATGGCTCACAGCATCCATGCTTCCTGCCCGCAATCCAAGGAGCTGGATGAGTTTGGGGGTTGTAATATAAATATTATGATTAAATTGTATTTATTTTTTCGTTTCGTTGCCTTATTTATCATTAATTTTTAAATTTTCGGTATAAAAATTTATTTTTGTGTCTATGGATGTCTGTCTGTGTGTTTGTTTGAGTGTCCCTGTGAGTGTTTGGGGGAGTGTTTGTCCGGTTATACCTGTGGGTCCACGAGGCCATCTGTGTCCCCTCAGATGGTCTCCCTTATCACAGTTTTTGTGTATAGATGTGTGTCTGTGTGAGTGTTCGGGTGAGTGTGTGTCCGGTTATACCTGTGAGTCCACGAGGCCATCTGTGTCCCCTCAGATGGTCTTCTTTATCACAGTTTGTGTCTATGGATGCAGGCGATGAGTCACAATAACGCGGCTAAAGTATGTTGACCAGACCACACACTAGAAGGTGAAGGAACGACGACGTTTCGGTAAGTCCTTGACCATTCTCAAGTCGACTGAGAATGTGTCTATGAATGTGTGTCTGGGTGAGTGTCCCTGTGAGTGTCCGGGTGAGTGTGTGTGTTCGGGTATACCTGTGGGTCCACGAGGCAATCTGTGTTCCCTCAGATGGTCTTCCTTATTACAGTTTGTGTCTATGGATGTGTGTCTGAGTGAGTGTCCCTGTGAGTGTCCTGGTGAGTGTGTGTGTGTGTGTGTGTGTGTGTGTGTGTGTGTGTGTGTGTGTGTGTGTGTGAGTGTCCGGGTTTATGTGTAGTTTGGTTTCTGGAACCATTTGTGTCCCTCCCTTCAACTCTTTTCCCTTATTCCCACCGTGGGTTCGAATCCCAGGTGATTAGACCTGCCCTAGGTCAATGGATCCAAGGTATCCGTCCGTGGTCCCAACGGATTTCACCTCTTCCCTACTTTACTAGGAGTCAGGCTAATTCCAGCTATCCAGAGAACCTTTCGATACAGAGGCAGCTACAGGAGGGGACCACATAAATTAGTGCCCTGTAGTTACGTAACCGTTCCGACAGGCTCGATCGCAATCTATCCAGATGAGAACACGTTCTCATCCGACTAGACCACGCTGGAGTCGCTGTTTGTCTCAAATTTGGACCCTTTATTTATAGTTAGTATTTTTGGTGTATTAATTGATGTGTATTAATTTGTTAATGACTTAGGTAGAGTGATTTGGGGGGAGAGAGGGGGGGTTGGCGTGTGTAGTGTATTATACGAGATCGTGCTTGGGTTAGTATTCACCATCAACTATTACTAACTTGTAACTAACACAAATTTTTCCACACACTCCGGACCAAAGAGCCAGAGCTCAACCCCCGCAAGTACAACTAGGTGAGTACACACACACACACACACACACACACACACACAGAGGAAGCAGCCCATAACAGCTGTTTAAATCCCTGGTACCTATTTACTGCTAGGTAACAGGAACAACAGGGTGAAAGAAACTGCCCAGTTTCGTTTCTGCCATCACCGGAGGATCGAACACGGACGCTAGGATTACGAGTTGAGAGCGCTGTCTACTCAGCTGTCAGGCCCCGTAGTGCGTGTACTCGTCAAAAACATAATTTGGGAGAGGTTAGGGGAAAGGAATGATGCTTCCTGGGTTGGGGAATTGGTGTGGGGTTAGTCACTCGGTGGCCTTGGACCTGTGGGGGAGGGGGCCGAGGGGGTTGCCAGTTATGAATTTAATGATTGAATTTGTTAAGATAGGGTATTTATGTAAAAGACGCTGTGAAGAGATAGTAACAAAAGTGTTCCTGACTGCTGTAAGGTAGTGAGTAACTGTCTTGTATGTTAGAAAAATGAATGCTTACTAGACAATTACTTTTTCTTTGAAAACATTTTTTTGGAAAATAAATACAAGTTATTTTGTAAACAAAATATGATTATTTTCCTTTAATAAACACACATGAGCACAAATGGTCCTCGGGAGTCAGAGAGATTGAGAATGAACAGCAAAATAGTAACAAAAAATGAGACGATGATGGGATACTATTTAATTCAAACATAAACCTGTTAAGTATGTAAATTACAGTACCACTAAACACGCGTACACGTACATATGTCAATCAATTTACATAAATAAACATTCACTAATATGTTCCTTTAACAATGGACAGATAGATAATTACCATACACGTGTCAGTCCAATTGCAGGTACACATAGACACACATAGCTGCACTTGTCTGTCGCTCCTGACAATAGTAAACATGTAACAAAAAATGTGACAATGATGGGACACTATGTCATTCAAACGTACACACGCTAACATTATAAATTACAGTAACACTAAACACGCGTACATGTATATATGTCATTCAATTTACATAAAAAAAACATTCACTAATATGTTCCTTTTACAATTAACACACAGATAATTACCGTACACATGTCAGTCCAATTGCAGGTACACATAAACACACATAGCTGCACTTGTCTGTCGCTCCTGACAATAGTATACATAGGTATACACACAAAACAGTCCTTTATCAACTAATGTGTGTGTGTGTGTGTATTTATTCCTTGTATTTATTATTTGTGTCTGCAAAATCGAGTTATTAGCTCTTGGACCCCGCCTTTCTAACAAATGTATTTTTCCTCTTTTATATCAACTACATTTATTTCTCACTAACACACACGCATACACACACACACACACAGTGGAAACAGGAGGCCAGACACAGGATACAGAATAGGAGATGAAGAACTTAATGAAACGGACTGAGAGAAAGATCTAGGAGTTGATATCACACCAAACCTGTCTCCTGAAGCATACATAAAAAGAATAACGTCTGCGGCATATGCGAGACTGCCTAACATCAGAACAGCCTTCAGGAATCTGTGTAAGGAATCATTCAGAATCTTGTACACCACATATGTAAGACCAATCCTGGAGTATGCGGCCCCAGCATGGAGTCCGTATCTTGTCAAGCAGAAGATGAAGCAGGAAAAAGTCCAAAGGTATGCCACTAGACTAGTCCCAGAACTAAGAGGCATGAGTTACGAGGAAAGGCTGCGGGAAATGCACCTTACGGCACTGGAAGACAGAAGAGTAAGGGGAGACATGATCACAACCTACACAACCCTCAGAGGAATCGACCGGGTAAACAAGGATAAACTATTCAACACTGGTGGGACGCAAACAAGGGGACACAGGTGGAAACTGAGTACCCACATGAGCCACAGAGACGTTAGAAGTAACTTTTTCAGTGTCAGAGTAGTTAACGGATGGAATGCATTAAGCAGTGATGTGGTGGAGGCTGACTCCATACACAGTTTCAAATGTAGATATGATTGAGCCCAGTAGGCTCAGGAATCTGTACACCAGTTGATTGACAGTTGAGAGGTGGGACCAAAGAACCATAGCTCAACCCCCGCATGCACAAATAGGTGAGTACACACACACACACACGCGAACTAGTAGCCAACTGTCTAAATGGAGAGAGTTTATTGGTTGTAATTCTTAAGGTCCTCGTTCGAATCCCGGTTGACGCAAGAGGAAATCGGCAGATATTCTTTAACCTGATTCACCTGTTCACCTAGCACAAATGTATCCATCAATGTAGCCCTTTATTTATCTATTTATAATTGTCAATCCATCAATCTATCTTCCCATAAACCAACAATTTTTCATTATATACATCTATCTTACTATGTATCCGTCCATCTACTCGACTGTTTATCCATCCATCTACTCATCTGTCTTTTCATCCATCAACTCATCTATGGATCCGTCTATCCGTCAATGTATATATTTATCAATCAACGTATCCATCCATATATCTATCTATTACTATTTATATCTATCTCTCTATCTATTTGTATCCGACGATCCTACTAACTCATTTTCCATTAATCTATCCATTTATCATTCTACTTATCTATCAATCTATTTATTCATCTACTTCTCTTTCCATCTATCCATCTACTCATCTATCTAACCATTAATCTATCTACATACTCCCCACTCCGTCTCCTATCGTTTTCCCAAACTCCCTCCTCCCGTACCGGCTCCTTCTTTTTTCCACCCTCCCGTAACCCTGCTCATCCTCCCTCCTTCTGCCCTTCCCATACCCGCCCCTATTCCATCCCGCCCTTCCCATCGTCTTAACTCTCGGGGCAGTTCTTTACCTTCGTTCTCACTCCTTCCGCCGTTTCTCACTCTCGCCCTCCTTACTGTCTTCCTTCCCTCCCTCCCTCCCGCTGCTAGTCCTTCCCTTCTTACCCTTCCCGTAGTCCTCCCTCCCAGCACCAGTCCTCTCATCGTCCTCTTACCTCCCCCAGTACCTCCTTCACTCCCTCTTCATCCCTCTTTCACCTCACCTACACCTCTTCTCCTGTTCTCCCTCTTTATACCACCTCTAAATCTCCCGCCCCCCCCCACCGGCTTTGTACCTCTTCCCTCTTACAAAAATTAGGATCAATAGGACCAAAATTAAACTACTTTATGTGTTTAATTTAAGGAAATCATTTTTTCTGATTACGAAAAAGTCTTCAACCATCTCCAGTAATAATTCACAATTAACCTTAATTGAATCAACAGGGAGAGAGGGGGGGAGGGGTGAGAATAAATAATAATTATTCCAAAATACTTTAACTAATGTCTACACCTACCATCCTATGTCCGTTCCCTACCTCAGACCATTTCCCCTCTAATTTGGTAAAAATAAGCCTTAATAATATAATAATAAATATATTCAAAAAAATCTGTGGATAGCTACAGCCTCCAGCATATATATATATATATATATATATATATATATATATATATATATATATATATATATATATATATATATATATATATATATATATATATATATATATATATATATATATATATATATATATATAAGCCCATAAGCAATCCAGTTGGGATCGCCCCATTGCCGACAAAGTAGCTCCAACATTACTGTAAGCTGCGACAACACCACATGATACTGCCCGACTTAGAGCTGTAGCAGCTCCCCATGCAGAGGACTTGCTATTAGCAACCCCCAATATCAGCTACTAGCACTCGTCTCACCACAGGCCCTCTGAATGGCTGTGGCTCTCCGCCTCACTGCCCGAATCCACACCGAATACAGGGGTTTTGGTGGCGAGGCAGTGGCCGACAGGTACGGACGACATGGCCTTCTCTGCCAAAGGACAGGAGGATGGCATGCAAGACACTGCGATGTTAACGACATTATAAAGAGAAGCCTTATCACGGAAGGTTGTCCAGCAGAGAGAGAGTCCCGTTCCGTATTGCCCCGCAACTCTGATGAGCCTGTTGGTCGCCCAGATGGGATCACGGTGAACCCCTGGAAGAATGGTAGACAGTTATTGTGGGACTACACTTGCGTTTCAACTTTAGGCAACACCTATGTTAACTTCAGTGCTGCTCAGCAGGAGGTGCTGCCAATCACTGGGAAGCAGCCAAGTCACATAAAAACGGAGACCTTGATCACTACTACAATTTTGTCCCCATTGCCTCAGAGACACTTGGTGCCTGGGGTAAAAGTGCTGCAAGTTTTTTGAAGGAGCTGGGGTCGAAGCTAATTGAAACAACTAGAGACCCTACAGCCGTCAGTTTTCTCTTTCAGCGCCTTAGTGTGGAGATCCAGAGAGGAATGGCTCACAGCATCCATGCTTCCTGCCCGCAATCCAAGGAGCTGGATGAGTTTGGGGGTTGTAATATAAATATTATGATTAAATTGTATTTATTTTTTCGTTTCGTTGCCTTATTTATCATTAATTTTTAAATTTTCGGTATAAAAATTTATTTTTGTGTCTATGGATGTCTGTCTGTGTGTTTGTTTGAGTGTCCCTGTGAGTGTTTGGGGGAGTGTTTGTCCGGTTATACCTGTGGTCCACGAGGCCATCTGTGTCCCCTCAGATGGTCTCCCTTATCACAGTTTTTGTATAGATGTGTGTCTGTGTGAGTGTTCGGGTGAGTGTGTGTCCGGTTATACCTGTGAGTCCACGAGGCCATCTGTGTCCCCTCAGATGGTCTTCTTTATCACAGTTTGTGTCTATGGATGCAGGCGATGAGTCACAATAACGCGGCTAAAGTATGTTGACCAGACCACACACTAGAAGGTGAAGGAACGACGACGTTTCGGTAAGTCCTTGACCATTCTCAAGTCGACTGAGAATGTGTCTATGAATGTGTGTCTGGGTGAGTGTCCCTGTGAGTGTCCGGGTGAGTGTGTGTGTTCGGGTATACCTGTGGGTCCACGAGGCAATCTGTGTTCCCTCAGATGGTCTTCCTTATTACAGTTTGTGTCTATGGATGTTGTCAGTGAGTGTCCCTGTGAGTGTCCTGGTGAGTGTGTGTGTGTGTGTGTGTGTGTGTGTGTGTGTGTGTGTGTGTGTGTGTGTGTGTGTGTGTGTGTCCGGGTTTATGTGTAGTTTGGTTTCTGGAACCATTTGTGTCCCTCCCTTCAACTCTTTTCCCTTATTCCCACCGTGGGTTCGAATCCCAGGTGATTAGACCTGCCCTAGGTCAATGGATCCAAGGTATCCATCCGTGGTCCCAACGGATTTCACCTCTTCCCTACTTTACTAGGAGTCAGGCTAATTCCAGCTATCCAGAGAACCTTTCGATACAGAGGCAGCTACAGGAGGGGACCACATAAATTAGTGCCCTGTAGTTACGTAACCGTTCCGACAGGCTCGATCGCAATCTATCCAGATGAGAACACGTTCTCATCCGACTAGACCACGCTGGAGTCGCTGTTTGTCTCAAATTTGGACCCTTTATTTATAGTTAGTATTTTGGTGTATTAATTGATGTGTATTAATTTGTTAATGACTTAGGTAGAGTGATTTGGGGGAGAGAGGGGGGGTTGGCGTGTGTAGTGTATTATACGAGTCGTGCTGGGTTAGTATTCACCGTGTGCTTGGGTTAGCTTTGCTCAACTTCAATCAATCAATCATCAACTATTACTAACTTGTACTAACACAAATTTTTCCACACACTCCGGACCAAAGAGCCAGAGCTCAACCCCCGCAAGTACAACTAGGTGAGTACACACACACACACACACACACACACACACACACACACACACACGAGGAAGCAGCCCATAACAGCTGTTTAAATCCCTGGTACCTATTTACTGCTAGGTAACAGGAACAACAGGGTGAAAGAAACTGCCCAGTTTCGTTTCTGCCATCACCGGAGGATCGAACACGGACGCTAGGATTACGAGTTGAGAGCGCTGTCTACTCAGCTGTCAGGCCCCGTAGTGCGTGTACTCGTCAAAAACATAATTTGGGAGAGGTTAGGGGAAAGGAATGATGCTTCCTGGGTTGGGGAATTGGTGTGGGGTTAGTCACTCGGTGGCCTTGGACCTGTGGGGGAGGGGGCCGAGGGGGTTGCCAGTTATGAATTTAATGATTGAATTTGTTAAGATAGGGTATTTATGTAAAAGACGCTGTGAAGAGATAGTAACAAAAGTGTTCCTGACTGCTGTAAGGTAGTGAGTAACTGTCTTGTATGTTAGAAAAATGAATGCTTACTAGACAATTACTTTTTCTTTGAAAACATTTTTTTGGAAAATAAATACAAGTTATTTTGTAAACAAAATATGATTATTTTCCTTTAATAAACACACATGAGCACAAATGGTCCTCGGGAGTCAGAGAGATTGAGAATGAACAGCAAAATAGTAACAAAAAATGAGACGATGATGGGATACTATTTAATTCAAACATAAACCTGTTAAGTATGTAAATTACAGTACCACTAAACACGCGTACACGTACATATGTCAATCAATTTACATAAATAAACATTCACTAATATGTTCCTTTAACAATGGACAGATAGATAATTACCATACACGTGTCAGTCCAATTGCAGGTACACATAGACACACATAGCTGCACTTGTCTGTCGCTCCTGACAATAGTAAACATGTAACAAAAAATGTGACAATGATGGGACACTATGTCATTCAAACGTACACACGCTAACATTATAAATTACAGTAACACTAAACACGCGTACATGTATATATGTCATTCAATTTACATAAAAAAAACATTCACTAATATGTTCCTTTTACAATTAACACACAGATAATTACCGTACACATGTCAGTCCAATTGCAGGTACACATAAACACACATAGCTGCACTTGTCTGTCGCTCCTGACAATAGTATACATAGGTATACACACAAAACAGTCCTTTATCAACTAATGTGTGTGTGTGTGTGTTTTATTCCTTGTATTTATTATTTGTGTCTGCAAAATCGAGTTATTAGCTCTTGGACCCCGCCTTTCTAACAAATGTATTTTTCCTCTTTTATATCAACTACATTTATTTCTCACTAACACACACGCATACACACACACACACACAGTGGAAACAGGAGGCCAGACACAGGATACAGAATAGGAGATGAAGAACTTAATGAAACGGACTGAGAGAAAGATCTAGGAGTTGATATCACACCAAACCTGTCTCCTGAAGCATACATAAAAAGAATAACGTCTGCGGCATATGCGAGACTGCCTAACATCAGAACAGCCTTCAGGAATCTGTGTAAGGAATCATTCAGAATCTTGTACACCACATATGTAAGACCAATCCTGGAGTATGCGGCCCCAGCATGGAGTCCGTATCTTGTCAAGCAGAAGATGAAGCAGGAAAAAGTCCAAAGGTATGCCACTAGACTAGTCCCAGAACTAAGAGGCATGAGTTACGAGGAAAGGCTGCGGGAAATGCACCTTACGGCACTGGAAGACAGAAGAGTAAGGGGAGACATGATCACAACCTACACAACCCTCAGAGGAATCGACCGGGTAAACAAGGATAAACTATTCAACACTGGTGGGACGCAAACAAGGGGACACAGGTGGAAACTGAGTACCCACATGAGCCACAGAGACGTTAGAAGTAACTTTTTCAGTGTCAGAGTAGTTAACGGATGGAATGCATTAAGCAGTGATGTGGTGGAGGCTGACTCCATACACAGTTTCAAATGTAGATATGATTGAGCCCAGTAGGCTCAGGAATCTGTACACCAGTTGATTGACAGTTGAGAGGTGGGACCAAAGAACCATAGCTCAACCCCCGCATGCACAAATAGGTGAGTACACACACACACACGCGAACTAGTAGCCAACTGTCTAAATGGAGAGAGTTTATTGGTTGTAATTCTTAAGGTCCTCGTTCGAATCCCGGTTGACGCAAGAGGAAATCGGCAGATATTCTTTAACCTGATTCACCTGTTCACCTAGCACAAATGTATCCATCAATGTAGCCCTTTATTTATCTATTTATAATTGTCAATCCATCAATCTATCTTCCCATAAAAACAATTTTTCATTATATACATCTATCTTACTATGTATCCGTCCATCTACTCGACTGTTTATCCATCCATCTACTCATCTGTCTTTTCATCCATCAACTCATCTATGGATCCGTCTATCCGTCAATGTATATATTTATCAATCAACGTATCCATCCATATATCTATCTATTACTATTTATATCTATCTCTCTATCTATTTGTATCCGACGATCCTACTAACTCATTTTCCATTAATCTATCCATTTATCATTCTACTTATCTATCAATCTATTTATTCATCTACTTCTCTTTCCATCTATCATCTATCTAACCATTAATCTATCTACATACTCCCCACTCCGTCTCCTATCGTTTTCCCAAACTCCCTCCTCCCGTACCGGCTCCTTCTTTTTTCCACCCTCCCGTAACCCTGCTCATCCTCCCTCCTTCTGCCCTTCCCATACCCGCCCCTATTCCATCCCGCCCTTCCCATCGTCTTAACTCTCGGGGCAGTTCTTTACCTTCGTTCTCACTCCTTCCGCCGTTTCTCACTCTCGCCCTCCTTACTGTCTTCCTTCCCTCCCTCCCTCCCGCTGCTAGTCCTTCCCTTCTTACCCTTCCCGTAGTCCTCCCTCCCAGCACCAGTCCTTCCATCGTCCTCTTACCTCCCCCAGTACCTCCTTCACTCCCTCTTCATCCCTCTTTCACCTCACCTACACCTCTTCTCCTGTTCTCCCTCTTTATACCACCTCTAAATCTCCCGCCCCCCCCCGGCTTTGTACCTCTTCCCTCTTACAAAAATTAGGATCAATAGGACCAAAATTAAACTACTTTATGTGTTTAATTTAAGGAAATCATTTTTTCTGATTACGAAAAAGTCTTCAACCATCTCCAGTAATAATTCACAATTAACCTTAATTGAATCAACAGGGAGAGAGGGGGGGAGGGGTGAGAATAAATAATAATTATTCCAAAATACTTTAACTAATGTCTACACCTACCATCCTATGTCCGTTCCCTACCTCAGACCATTTCCCCTCTAATTTGGTAAAAATAAGCCTTAATAATATAATAATAATATATTCAAAAAAATCTGTGGATAGCTACAGCCTCCAGCATATATATATATATATATATATATATATATATATATATATATATATATATATATATATATATATATATATATATATATATATATATAAGCCCATAAGCAATCCAGTTGGGATCGCCCCATTGCCGACAAAGTAGCTCCAACATTACTGTAAGCTGCGACAACACCACATGATACTGCCCGACTTAGAGCTGTAGCAGCTCCCCATGCAGAGGACTTGCTATTAGCAACCCCCAATATCAGCTACTAGCACTCGTCTCACCACAGGCCCTCTGAATGGCTGTGGCTCTCCGCCTCACTGCCCGAATCCACACCGAATACAGGGGTTTTGGTGGCGAGGCAGTGGCCGACAGGTACGGACGACATGGCCTTCTCTGCCAAAGGACAGGAGGATGGCATGCAAGACACTGCGATGTTAACGACATTATAAAGAGAAGCCTTATCACGGAAGGTTGTCCAGCAGAGAGAGAGTCCCGTTCCGTATTGCCCCGCAACTCTGATGAGCCTGTTGGTCGCCCAGATGGGATCACGGTGAACCCCTGGAAGAATGGTAGACAGTTATTGTGGGACTACACTTGCGTTTCAACTTTAGGCAACACCTATGTTAACTTCAGTGCTGCTCAGGCAGGAGGTGCTGCCAATCACTGGGAAGCAGCCAAGTCACATAAAAACGGAGACCTTGATCACTACTACAATTTTGTCCCCATTGCCTCAGAGACACTTGGTGCCTGGGGTAAAAGTGCTGCAAGTTTTTTGAAGGAGCTGGGGTCGAAGCTAATTGAAACAACTAGAGACCCTACAGCCGTCAGTTTTCTCTTTCAGCGCCTTAGTGTGGAGATCCAGAGAGGAATGGCTCACAGCATCCATGCTTCCTGCCCGCAATCCAAGGAGCTGGATGAGTTTGGGGGTTGTAATATAAATATTATGATTAAATTGTATTTATTTTTTCGTTTCGTTGCCTTATTTATCATTAATTTTTAAATTTTCGGTATAAAAATTTATTTTTGTGTCTATGGATGTCTGTCTGTGTGTTTGTTTGAGTGTCCCTGTGAGTGTTTGGGGGAGTGTTTGTCCGGTTATACCTGTGGGTCCACGAGGCCATCTGTGTCCCCTCAGATGGTCTCCCTTATCACAGTTTTTGTGTATAGATGTGTGTCTGTGTGAGTGTTCGGGTGAGTGTGTGTCCGGTTATACCTGTGAGTCCACGAGGCCATCTGTGTCCCCTCAGATGGTCTTCTTTATCACAGTTTGTGTCTATGGATGCAGGCGATGAGTCACAATAACGCGGCTAAAGTATGTTGACCAGACCACACACTAGAAGGTGAAGGAACGACGACGTTTCGGTAAGTCCTTGACCATTCTCAAGTCGACTGAGAATGTGTCTATGAATGTGTGTCTGGGTGAGTGTCCCTGTGAGTGTCCGGGTGAGTGTGTGTGTTCGGGTATACCTGTGGGTCCACGAGGCAATCTGTGTTCCCTCAGATGGTCTTCCTTATTACAGTTTGTGTCTATGGATGTGTGTCTGAGTGAGTGTCCCTGTGAGTGTCCTGGTGAGTGTGTGTGTGTGTGTGTGTGTGTGTGTGTGTGTATGTGTGTGTGTGTGTGTGTGAGTGTCCGGGTTTATGTGTAGTTTGGTTTCTGGAACCATTTGTGTCCCTCCCTTCAACTCTTTTCCCTTATTCCCACCGTGGGTTCGAATCCCAGGTGATTAGACCTGCCCTAGGTCAATGGATCCAAGGTATCCATCCGTGGTCCCAACGGATTTCACCTCTTCCCTACTTTACTAGGAGTCAGGCTAATTCCAGCTATCCAGAGAACCTTTCGATACAGAGGCAGCTACAGGAGGGGACCACATAAATTAGTGCCCTGTAGTTACGTAACCGTTCCGACAGGCTCGATCGCAATCTATCCAGATGAGAACACGTTCTCATCCGACTAGACCACGCTGGAGTCGCTGTTTGTCTCAAATTTGGACCCTTTATTTATAGTTAGTATTTTTGGTGTATTAATTGATGTGTATTAATTTGTTAATGACTTAGGTAGAGTGATTTGGGGGGAGAGAGGGGGGGTTGGCGTGTGTAGTGTATTATACGAGATCGTGCTTGGGTTAGTATTCACCATCAACTATTACTAACTTGTAACTAACACAAATTTTTCCACACACTCCGGACCAAAGAGCCAGAGCTCAACCCCCGCAAGTACAACTAGGTGAGTACACACACACACACACACACACACACACGAGGAAGCAGCCCATAACAGCTGTTTAAATCCCTGGTACCTATTTACTGCTAGGTAACAGGAACAACAGGGTGAAAGAAACTGCCCAGTTTCGTTTCTGCCATCACCGGAGGATCGAACACGGACGCTAGGATTACGAGTTGAGAGCGCTGTCTACTCAGCTGTCAGGCCCCGTAGTGCGTGTACTCGTCAAAAACATAATTTGGGAGAGGTTAGGGGAAAGGAATGATGCTTCCTGGGTTGGGGAATTGGTGTGGGGTTAGTCACTCGGTGGCCTTGGACCTGTGGGGGAGGGGGCCGAGGGGGTTGCCAGTTATGAATTTAATGATTGAATTTGTTAAGATAGGGTATTTATGTAAAAGACGCTGTGAAGAGATAGTAACAAAAGTGTTCCTGACTGCTGTAAGGTAGTGAGTAACTGTCTTGTATGTTAGAAAAATGAATGCTTACTAGACAATTACTTTTTCTTTGAAAACATTTTTTTGGAAAATAAATACAAGTTATTTTGTAAACAAAATATGATTATTTTCCTTTAATAAACACACATGAGCACAAATGGTCCTCGGGAGTCAGAGAGATTGAGAATGAACAGCAAAATAGTAACAAAAAATGAGACGATGATGGGATACTATTTAATTCAAACATAAACCTGTTAAGTATGTAAATTACAGTACCACTAAACACGCGTACACGTACATATGTCAATCAATTTACATAAATAAACATTCACTAATATGTTCCTTTAACAATGGACAGATAGATAATTACCATACACGTGTCAGTCCAATTGCAGGTACACATAGACACACATAGCTGCACTTGTCTGTCGCTCCTGACAATAGTAAACATGTAACAAAAAATGTGACAATGATGGGACACTATGTCATTCAAACGTACACACGCTAACATTATAAATTACAGTAACACTAAACACGCGTACATGTATATATGTCATTCAATTTACATAAAAAAAACATTCACTAATATGTTCCTTTTACAATTAACACACAGATAATTACCGTACACATGTCAGTCCAATTGCAGGTACACATAAACACACATAGCTGCACTTGTCTGTCGCTCCTGACAATAGTATACATAGGTATACACACAAAACAGTCCTTTATCAACTAATGTGTGTGTGTGTGTGTATTTATTCCTTGTATTTATTATTTGTGTCTGCAAAATCGAGTTATTAGCTCTTGGACCCCGCCTTTCTAACAAATGTATTTTTCCTCTTTTATATCAACTACATTTATTTCTCACTAACACACACGCATACACACACACACACACAGTGGAAACAGGAGGCCAGACACAGGATACAGAATAGGAGATGAAGAACTTAATGAAACGGACTGAGAGAAAGATCTAGGAGTTGATATCACACCAAACCTGTCTCCTGAAGCATACATAAAAAGAATAACGTCTGCGGCATATGCGAGACTGCCTAACATCAGAACAGCCTTCAGGAATCTGTGTAAGGAATCATTCAGAATCTTGTACACCACATATGTAAGACCAATCCTGGAGTATGCGGCCCCAGCATGGAGTCCGTATCTTGTCAAGCAGAAGATGAAGCAGGAAAAAGTCCAAAGGTATGCCACTAGACTAGTCCCAGAACTAAGAGGCATGAGTTACGAGGAAAGGCTGCGGGAAATGCACCTTACGGCACTGGAAGACAGAAGAGTAAGGGGAGACATGATCACAACCTACACAACCCTCAGAGGAATCGACCGGGTAAACAAGGATAAACTATTCAACACTGGTGGGACGCAAACAAGGGGACACAGGTGGAAACTGAGTACCCACATGAGCCACAGAGACGTTAGAAGTAACTTTTTCAGTGTCAGAGTAGTTAACGGATGGAATGCATTAAGCAGTGATGTGGTGGAGGCTGACTCCATACACAGTTTCAAATGTAGATATGATTGAGCCCAGTAGGCTCAGGAATCTGTACACCAGTTGATTGACAGTTGAGAGGTGGGACCAAAGAACCATAGCTCAACCCCCGCATGCACAAATAGGTGAGTACACACACAACACACGCGAACTAGTAGCCAACTGTCTAAATGGAGAGAGTTTATTGGTTGTAATTCTTAAGGTCCTCGTTCGAATCCCGGTTGACGCAAGAGGAAATCGGCAGATATTCTTTAACCTGATTCACCTGTTCACCTAGCACAAATGTATCCATCAATGTAGCCCTTTATTTATCTATTTATAATTGTCAATCCATCAATCTATCTTCCCATAAACCAACAATTTTTCATTATATACATCTATCTTACTATGTATCCGTCCATCTACTCGACTGTTTATCCATCCATCTACTCATCTGTCTTTTCATCCATCAACTCATCTATGGATCCGTCTATCCGTCAATGTATATATTTATCAATCAACGTATCCATCCATATATCTATCTATTACTATTTATATCTATCTCTCTATCTATTTGTATCCGACGATCCTACTAACTCATTTTCCATTAATCTATCCATTTATCATTCTACTTATCTATCAATCTATTTATTCATCTACTTCTCTTTCCATCTATCCATCTACTCATCTATCTAACCATTAATCTATCTACATACTCCCCACTCCGTCTCCTATCGTTTTCCCAAACTCCCTCCTCCCGTACCGGCTCCTTCTTTTTTCCACCCTCCCGTAACCCTGCTCATCCTCCCTCCTTCTGCCCTTCCCATACCCGCCCCTATTCCATCCCGCCCTTCCCATCGTCTTAACTCTCGGGGCAGTTCTTTACCTTCGTTCTCACTCCTTCCGCCGTTTCTCACTCTCGCCCTCCTTACTGTCTTCCTTCCCTCCCTCCCTCCCGCTGCTAGTCCTTCCCTTTTACCCTTCCCGTAGTCCTCCCTCCCAGCACCAGTCCTTCCATCGTCCTCTTACCTCCCCCAGTACCTCCTTCACTCCCTCTTCATCCCTCTTTTCATACACCCTATAACCTCTAAATCTCCCGCCCCCCCACCGGCTTTGTACCTCTTACAAAAATTAGGATCAATAGGACCAAAATTAAACTACTTTATGTGTTTAATTTAAGGAAATCATTTTTTCTGATTACGAAAAAGTCTTCAACCATCTCCAGTAATAATTCACAATTAACCTTAATTGAATCAACAGGGAGAGAGGGGGGGAGGGGTGAGAATAAATAATAATTATTCCAAAATACTTTAACTAATGTCTACACCTACCATCCTATGTCCGTTCCCTACCTCAGACCATTTCCCCTCTAATTTGGTAAAAATAAGCCTTAATAATATAATAAATATATTCAAAAAAATCTGTGGATAGCTACAGCCTCCAGCATATATATATATATATATATATATATATATATATATATATATATATATATATATATATATATATATATATATATATATATATATATATATATATATATAAATAAGCCCATAAGCAATCCAGTTGGGATCGCCCCATTGCCGACAAAGTAGCTCCAACATTACTGTAAGCTGCGACAACACCACATGATACTGCCCGACTTAGAGCTGTAGCAGCTCCCCATGCAGAGGACTTGCTATTAGCAACCCCCAATATCAGCTACTAGCACTCGTCTCACCACAGGCCCTCTGAATGGCTGTGGCTCTCCGCCTCACTGCCCGAATCCACACCGAATACAGGGGTTTTGGTGGCGAGGCAGTGGCCGACAGGTACGGACGACATGGCCTTCTCTGCCAAAGGACAGGAGGATGGCATGCAAGACACTGCGATGTTAACGACATTATAAAGAGAAGCCTTATCACGGAAGGTTGTCCAGCAGAGAGAGAGTCCCGTTCCGTATTGCCCCGCAACTCTGATGAGCCTGTTGGTCGCCCAGATGGGATCACGGTGAACCCCTGGAAGAATGGTAGACAGTTATTGTGGGACTACACTTGCGTTTCAACTTTAGGCAACACCTATGTTAACTTCAGTGCTGCTCAGGCAGGAGGTGCTGCCAATCACTGGGAAGCAGCCAAGTCACATAAAAACGGAGACCTTGATCACTACTACAATTTTGTCCCCATTGCCTCAGAGACACTTGGTGCCTGGGGTAAAAGTGCTGCAAGTTTTTTGAAGGAGCTGGGGTCGAAGCTAATTGAAACAACTAGAGACCCTACAGCCGTCAGTTTTCTCTTTCAGCGCCTTAGTGTGGAGATCCAGAGAGGAATGGCTCACAGCATCCATGCTTCCTGCCCGCAATCCAAGGAGCTGGATGAGTTTGGGGGTTGTAATATAAATATTATGATTAAATTGTATTTATTTTTTCGTTTCGTTGCCTTATTTATCATTAATTTTTAAATTTTCGGTATAAAAATTTATTTTTGTGTCTATGGATGTCTGTCTGTGTGTTTGTTTGAGTGTCCCTGTGAGTGTTTGGGGGAGTGTTTGTCCGGTTATACCTGTGGGTCCACGAGGCCATCTGTGTCCCCTCAGATGGTCTCCCTTATCACAGTTTTTGTGTATAGATGTGTGTCTGTGTGAGTGTTCGGGTGAGTGTGTGTCCGGTTATACCTGTGAGTCCACGAGGCCATCTGTGTCCCCTCAGATGGTCTTCTTTATCACAGTTTGTGTCTATGGATGCAGGCGATGAGTCACAATAACGCGGCTAAAGTATGTTGACCAGACCACACACTAGAAGGTGAAGGAACGACGACGTTTCGGTAAGTCCTTGACCATTCTCAAGTCGACTGAGAATGTGTCTATGAATGTGTGTCTGGGTGAGTGTCCCTGTGAGTGTCCGGGTGAGTGTGTGTGTTCGGGTATACCTGTGGGTCCACGAGGCAATCTGTGTTCCCTCAGATGGTCTTCCTTATTACAGTTTGTGTCTATGGATGTGTGTCTGAGTGAGTGTCCCTGTGAGTGTCATGTGTGGTGTGTGTGTGTGTGTGTGTGTGTGTGTGTGTATGTGTGTGTGTGTGTGTGTGAGTGTCCGGGTTTATGTGTAGTTTGGTTTCTGGAACCATTTGTGTCCCTCCCTTCAACTCTTTTCCCTTATTCCCACCGTGGGTTCGAATCCCAGGTGATTAGACCTGCCCTAGGTCAATGGATCCAAGGTATCCATCCGTGGTCCCAACGGATTTCACCTCTTCCCTACTTTACTAGGAGTCAGGCTAATTCCAGCTATCCAGAGAACCTTTCGATACAGAGGCAGCTACAGGAGGGGACCACATAAATTAGTGCCCTGTAGTTACGTAACCGTTCCGACAGGCTCGATCGCAATCTATCCAGATGAGAACACGTTCTCATCCGACTAGACCACGCTGGAGTCGCTGTTTGTCTCAAATTTGGACCCTTTATTTATAGTTAGTATTTTTGGTGTATTAATTGATGTGTATTAATTTGTTAATGACTTAGGTAGAGTGATTTGGGGGGAGAGAGGGGGGTTGGCGTGTGTAGTGTATTATACGAGATCGTGCTTGGGTTAGTATTCACCATCAACTATTACTAACTTGTAACTAACACAAATTTTTCCACACACTCCGGACCAAAGAGCCAGAGCTCAACCCCCGCAAGTACAACTAGGTGAGTACACACACACACACACACACACACACACACACACACAGAGGAAGCAGCCCATAACAGCTGTTTAAATCCCTGGTACCTATTTACTGCTAGGTAACAGGAACAACAGGGTGAAAGAAACTGCCCAGTTTCGTTTCTGCCATCACCGGAGGATCGAACACGGACGCTAGGATTACGAGTTGAGAGCGCTGTCTACTCAGCTGTCAGGCCCCGTAGTGCGTGTACTCGTCAAAAACATAATTTGGGAGAGGTTAGGGGAAAGGAATGATGCTTCCTGGGTTGGGGAATTGGTGTGGGGTTAGTCACTCGGTGGCCTTGGACCTGTGGGGGAGGGGGCCGAGGGGGTTGCCAGTTATGAATTTAATGATTGAATTTGTTAAGATAGGGTATTTATGTAAAAGACGCTGTGAAGAGATAGTAACAAAAGTGTTCCTGACTGCTGTAAGGTAGTGAGTAACTGTCTTGTATGTTAGAAAAATGAATGCTTACTAGACAATTACTTTTTCTTTGAAAACATTTTTTTGGAAAATAAATACAAGTTATTTTGTAAACAAAATATGATTATTTTCCTTTAATAAACACACATGAGCACAAATGGTCCTCGGGAGTCAGAGAGATTGAGAATGAACAGCAAAATAGTAACAAAAAATGAGACGATGATGGGATACTATTTAATTCAAACATAAACCTGTTAAGTATGTAAATTACAGTACCACTAAACACGCGTACACGTACATATGTCAATCAATTTACATAAATAAACATTCACTAATATGTTCCTTTAACAATGGACAGATAGATAATTACCATACACGTGTCAGTCCAATTGCAGGTACACATAGACACACATAGCTGCACTTGTCTGTCGCTCCTGACAATAGTAAACATGTAACAAAAAATGTGACAATGATGGGACACTATGTCATTCAAACGTACACACGCTAACATTATAAATTACAGTAACACTAAACACGCGTACATGTATATATGTCATTCAATTTACATAAAAAAAACATTCACTAATATGTTCCTTTTACAATTAACACACAGATAATTACCGTACACATGTCAGTCCAATTGCAGGTACACATAAACACACATAGCTGCACTTGTCTGTCGCTCCTGACAATAGTATACATAGGTATACACACAAAACAGTCCTTTATCAACTAATGTGTGTGTGTGTGTGTATTTATTCCTTGTATTTATTATTTGTGTCTGCAAAATCGAGTTATTAGCTCTTGGACCCCGCCTTTCTAACAAATGTATTTTTCCTCTTTTATATCAACTACATTTATTTCTCACTAACACACACGCATACACACACACACACACAGTGGAAACAGGAGGCCAGACACAGGATACAGAATAGGAGATGAAGAACTTAATGAAACGGACTGAGAGAAAGATCTAGGAGTTGATATCACACCAAACCTGTCTCCTGAAGCATACATAAAAAGAATAACGTCTGCGGCATATGCGAGACTGCCTAACATCAGAACAGCCTTCAGGAATCTGTGTAAGGAATCATTCAGAATCTTGTACACCACATATGTAAGACCAATCCTGGAGTATGCGGCCCCAGCATGGAGTCCGTATCTTGTCAAGCAGAAGATGAAGCAGGAAAAAGTCCAAAGGTATGCCACTAGACTAGTCCCAGAACTAAGAGGCATGAGTTACGAGGAAAGGCTGCGGGAAATGCACCTTACGGCACTGGAAGACAGAAGAGTAAGGGGAGACATGATCACAACCTACACAACCCTCAGAGGAATCGACCGGGTAAACAAGGATAAACTATTCAACACTGGTGGGACGCAAACAAGGGGACACAGGTGGAAACTGAGTACCCACATGAGCCACAGAGACGTTAGAAGTAACTTTTTCAGTGTCAGAGTAGTTAACGGATGGAATGCATTAAGCAGTGATGTGGTGGAGGCTGACTCCATACACAGTTTCAAATGTAGATATGATTGAGCCCAGTAGGCTCAGGAATCTGTACACCAGTTGATTGACAGTTGAGAGGTGGGACCAAAGAACCATAGCTCAACCCCCGCATGCACAAATAGGTGAGTACACACACACACACACGCGAACTAGTAGCCAACTGTCTAAATGGAGAGAGTTTATTGGTTGTAATTCTTAAGGTCCTCGTTCGAATCCCGGTTGACGCAAGAGGAAATCGGCAGATATTCTTTAACCTGATTCACCTGTTCACCTAGCACAAATGTATCCATCAATGTAGCCCTTTATTTATCTATTTATAATTGTCAATCCATCAATCTATCTTCCCATAAACCAACAATTTTTCATTATATACATCTATCTTACTATGTATCCGTCCATCTACTCGACTGTTTATCCATCCATCTACTCATCTGTCTTTTCATCCATCAACTCATCTATGGATCCGTCTATCCGTCAATGTATATATTTATCAATCAACGTATCCATCCATATATCTATCTATTACTATTTATATCTATCTCTCTATCTATTTGTATCCGACGATCCTACTAACTCATTTTCCATTAATCTATCCATTTATCATTCTACTTATCTATCAATCTATTTATTCATCTACTTCTCTTTCCATCTACTCATCTATCTAACCATTAATCTATCTACATACTCCCCACTCCGTCTCCTATCGTTTTCCCAAACTCCCTCCTCCCGTACCGGCTCCTTCTTTTTTCCACCCTCCCGTAACCCTGCTCATCCTCCCTCCTTCTGCCCTTCCCATACCCGCCCCTATTCCATCCCGCCCTTCCCATCGTCTTAACTCTCGGGGCAGTTCTTTACCTTCGTTCTCACTCCTTCCGCCGTTTCTCACTCTCGCCCTCCTTACTGTCTTCCTTCCCTCCCTCCCTCCCGCTGCTAGTCCTTCCCTTCTTACCCTTCCCGTAGTCCTCCCTCCCAGCACCAGTCCTTCCCGTCCTCTTACCTCCCCCAGTACCTCCTTCACTCCCTCTTCATCCCTCTTTCACCTCACCTACACCTCTTCTCCTGTTCTCCCTCTTTATACCACCTCTAAATCTCCCGCCCCCCCCCCACCGGCTTTGTACCTCTTCCCTCTTACAAAAATTAGGATCAATAGGACCAAAATTAAACTACTTTATGTGTTTAATTTAAGGAAATCATTTTTTCTGATTACGAAAAAGTCTTCAACCATCTCCAGTAATAATTCACAATTAACCTTAATTGAATCAACAGGGAGAGAGGGGGGAGGGGTGAGAATAAATAATAATTATTCCAAAATACTTTAACTAATGTCTACACCTACCATCCTATGTCCGTTCCCTACCTCAGACCATTTCCCCTCTAATTTGGTAAAAATAAGCCTTAATAATATAATATAAATATATTCAAAAAAATCTGTGGATAGCTACAGCCTCCAGCATATATATATATATATATATATATATATATATATATATATATATATATATATATATATATATATATATATATATATATATATATATTATATATATATATATAATATATATATAGCCCTAAGCAATCCAGTTGGGATCGCCCCATTGCCGACAAAGTAGCTCCAACATTACTGTAAGCTGCGACAACACCACATGATACTGCCCGACTT
>NW_027189155.1:377989-422689 GCF_040958095.1 Procambarus clarkii | reverse complement strand
CCCCTAGCGTGGTAACTATCTGGGGCCACATTCGTAGCGTGGTAACACTATCTGGCGCCACATTCTTAGCGTGGTAACTATCTGGGGCCACATTAGCGCGTAGTAACTATCTGGGGCCACATTCTTAGTGTGGTAACTATCTGGGGCTACATTTGTAGCGTGATAACTATCTGGGGCCACATTCTTAGCGTGGTAACTATCTGGGGCAACATTCTTAGCGTGGTAACTATCTGGGGCCACATTCTTAACGGGTAACTCTCTGGGGCCACATTCTTAGCGTGGTAACTATCTGGGGCCACATTCCTAGCGTGGTAACACTATCTGGTGCCACATTCGTAGAGTGGTAACTATCTGGGGCCACATTCTTAGCGGGGTAACTATCTGGGGATACATTCTTAGCATGGTAACTATCTGGGGCCACATTCTTAGCGTGGTAACTATCTGGGGCCACATTCCCCTAGCGTGGTAACTATCTGGGGTCACATTCTTAGTGTGATAACACTATCTGGGGCCACATTCTTAGCGTGGTAACACTATCTGGGGCCACATTCTTAGCGTGGTAACTCTCTTGGACCACATTCTTAGCGTGGGAACTATCTGGGGCCACATTCTTAGCGTGGTAACTATCTGGGGCCACATTCTTAGCGTGGTAACTATCTGGGGCCACATTCTTAACGGGTAACTCTCTTGGGCCACATTCTTAGGGTGGTAACTATCTGGGGCCACATTCTTAGCGTGGTAACTATCTGGGGATACATTCTTAGCGTGGTAACTATCTGGGGCCACATTCTTAGCGTGGAAATTATCTGGGGTTACTTTCCCCAAGCGTGGTAACTATCTGGGGCCACATTCTTAGCGTGGTAACTATCTGGGGTTACATTCCCCAAGCGTGGTAACTATCTGGGGCCACATTCTTAGCGTGGTAACTTTCTGGGGTCACATTCTTAGCGTGATAACTATCTGGTGCCACATTCTTAGCGTGGTAACTATCTGGGGTCACATTCTTATCGTGGTAACTATCTGGGGCCACATTCTTAACGGGTAACTCTCTGGGGCCACATTCTTAGCGTGGTAACTATCTGGGGCCACATTCCCCTAGCGTGGTAACTATCTGGGGTCACATTCTTAGTTTGGTAACACTATCTGGGGCCACATTCTTAGCGTGGTAACACTATCTGGGGCTACATTCTTAACGGGTAACTATCTGGGGCCACATTCTTAGCGTGGTAACTATCTGGGGCCAGATTCTTAGCGTGGTAACACTATCTGGGGCCACATTCTTAGCGTGGTAACTATCTGGGGTCACATTCTTAGCGTGGTAACTATCTGGGGATACATTCATAGCGTGGTAACTATCTGGGGCCACATTCTTAGCGTGGTAACTATTTGGGACCACATTCTTAGCGTGGTAACTATCTGGGGATACATTCAGAGCGTGGTAACTATCTGGGGCCACATTCATAGCGTGGTAACTATCTGGGGCCATATTCCCCTAGCGTGGTAACTATCTGGGGCCACATTCGTAGCGTGGTAACACTATCTGGGGCCACATTCTTAGCGTGGTAACTATCTGGGGCCACATTCTTATCGTGGTAACTCTTTGGGGCCACATTCATATCGTGGTAACTATCTGGGGCCACATTAGCGCGTAGTAACTATCTGGGGCCACATTCTTAGTGTGGTAACTATCTGGGGCCACATTCTTAGTGTGGTAACTATCTGGGGCTACATTTGTAGCGTGATAACTATCTGGGGCCACATTCTTAGCGTGGTAACTATCTGGGGCAACATTCTTAGCGTGGTAACTATCTGGGGCCACATTCTTAACGGGTAACTCTCTGGGGCCACATTCTTAGCGTGGTAACTATCTGGGGCCACATTCCTAGCGTGGTAACACTATCTGGTGCCACATTCGTAGAGTGGTAACTATCTGGGGCCACATTCTTAGCGGGGTAACTATCTGGGGATACATTCTTAGCATGGGAACTATCTGGGGCCACATTCTTAGCGTGGTAATTATCTGGGGTTACATTCCCCAAGCGTGGTAACTATCTGGGGCCACATTCTTAGCGTGGTAACTATATGGGGTTACATTCCCCAAGCGTGGTAACTATCTGGGGCCACATTCCTAGCGTGGTAACTATCTGGGGCCACATTCTTAGCGTGGTAACTCTCTGGGGCCACATACTTAGCGTGGTAACTATCTGGGGCCACATTCTTAGCGTGTTAACTATCTGGGGCCACATTCTTAGTGTGGTAACTATCTGGGGCCACATTCTTAGTGTGGTAACACTATCTGGGGCCACATTCTTTGCGTGGTAACTATCTGGGGCCACATCCGTAGCTTGGTAAATATCTGGGGCAACATTCTTAGTGTGGTAACTATCTGGGGCCACATTCTTAGCGTGGTAACTATCTGGGGCCACATTCTTAGCGTGGTAACTATCTGGGGCCACATACTTAGTGTGGTAACTATCTGGGGGCCACAATCTTAGCGTGATAATACTATCTGGGGCCACATTCTTAGCGTGGTAACTCTTTGGGGGACACATTCTTAGCGTCGTAACTTTCTGGGGCCATATTCTAAGTGTGGTAACAATCTGGGGACACATTCTTAGCTTGGTAACTATCGGGGGCCACATTCTAAGTGTGGTAACTATCTGGGGCCACATTCGTAGCGTGGTAACTATCTGGGGCCACATTCTTAGCGTGGTAACTATCTGGGGCCACATTCTAAGTGTGGTAACTATCTGGGGGCCACATTCTTAGCGTGGTAACACTATCTGGGGCCACATTCCTAGCGTGGTAACTATCGGGGGCAACATTCTAAGCGTGGTAACTATCTGGGGCCACATTCTAAGTGTGGTAACTATCTGGGGCCACATTCCTAGCGTGGTTACTATCCGGGGCCACATTCTTAGCGTGGTAACTATCTGGGGCCACATTCTTAGCGTGGTAACTATCTGGGGCCACATTCTTAGCGTGGTAACTATCTGGGGCCACATTCTTAGCGTGGAAACTATCTGGGGCCACATTCCTAGCGTGGTAACTACCTGGGGCCACATTCTTAACGGGTAACTATCTGGGGCCACATTCCTAGCGTGGTCACTATCTGGGGCCACTTTCGTAGCGTGATAACACTATCTGGGGCCACATTCTTAGCGTGGTAACTATCTGGGGTCACATTCGTAGCGTGGTAACTATCTGGGGATACATTCTTAGCGTGGTAACTATATGGGGGCCACATTCTTAACGTGGTAACACTATCTGGGGCCACATTCTTAGCGTGGTAACTATCGGGGGCAACATTCTGAGCGTCTTAACTATCTGGGGCCACATTCTATGTGTGGTAACTATCTGGGGCCACATTCTTAGCGTGGTAACTATCTGGGGCCACATTCTTAACGGGTAACTATCTGGGGCCACATTCTTAGCGTGGTAACTATCTGGGGCCAGATTCTTAGCGTGATAAAACTATCTGGGGCCACATTCTCAGCGTGGTAACTATCTGGGGTCACATTCTTAGCGTGGTAACTGTCTGGGGATACATTCATAGCGTGGTAACTATCTGGGGCCACATTCGTAGCGTGGTAACTATCTGGGACCACATTCTTAGCGTGGTAACTATCTGGGGATACATTCAGAGCGTGGTAACTATCTTGGGCCACATTCATATCGTGGTAACTATCTGGGGCCACATTCCCCTAGCGTGGTAACTATCTGGGGCCACATTCGTAGCGTGGTAACACTATCTGGGGCCACATTCTTAGCGTGGTAACTATCTGGGGCCACATTCTTAGCGTGGTAACTCTTTGGGGCCACATTCGTATCGTGGTAACTATCTGGGGCCACATTAGCGCGTAGTAAATATCTGGGGCCACATTCTTAGTGTGGTAACTATCTGGGGCCACATTCTTAGTGTGGTAACTATCTGGGGCTACATTTGTAGCGTGATAACTATCTGGGGCCACATTCTTAGCGTGGTAACTATCTGGGGTTACATTCCCCAAGCGTGGTAACTATCTGGGGCCACATTCTTAGCGTGGTAACTTTCTGGGGTCACATTCTTAGCGTGATAACTATCTGGTGCCACATTCTTAGCGTGGTAACTATCTGGGGTCACATTCTTATCGTGGTAACTATCTGGGGCCACATTCTTAACGGGTAACTCTCTGGGGCCACATTCTTAGCGTGGTAACTATCTGGGGCCACATTCCTAGCGTGGTAACACTATCTGGTGCCACATTCATAGCGTGGTAACTATCTGGGGCCACATTCTTAGCGTGGTAACTATCTGGGACCACATTCTTAGCGTTGTAACTATCTGGGGATACATTCAGAGCGTGGTAACTATCTGGGGCCACATTCATAGCGTGGTAACTATCTGGGGCAACATTCTTAGCGTGGTAACTATCTGGGGCCACATTCTTAGCGTGTTAACTCTTTGGGGCCACATTCGTAGCGTGGTAACTATCTGGGGCCACATTTTTAGCGTAGTAACTATCTGGGGCCACATTCGTAATGCGGTAACTATCTGGGGCCACATTCTTAGTGTGGTAACTATCTGGGGCTACATTCTTAGCGTGATAACTATCTGGTGCCACATTCTTAGCGTGGTAACTATCTGGGGCCACATTCTTAGCGTGGTAACTATCTGGGGCCACATTCTTAACGGGTAACTCTCTGGGGCCACATTCTTAGCGTGGTAACTATCTGGGGCCACATTCCCCTAGCGTGGTAACTATCTGGGGTCACATTCTTAGTTTGGTAACACTATCTGGGGCCACATTCTTAGCGTGGTAACACTATCTGGGGCTACATTCTTAGCGTGGTAACTCTCTGGGGCCACATTCTTAGCATGGTAACTATCTCGGGCCACATTCTTAGCGTGGAAACTATCTGGGGCCACATTCTTAGCGTGGTAACTATCTGGGGCCACATTCTTAACGGGTAACTATCTGGGGCCACATTCCTAGCGTGGTAACTATCTGGGGTCACATTCGTAGCGTGGTAACTATCTGAGGATACATTCTTAGCGTGGTAACTATCTGGAGCCACATTCTTAGCGTGGTAATTATCTTGGGTTACATTCCCCATGCGTGGTAACTATCTGGGGTCACATTCTTAGCGTGGTAACTATCTGGGGTTACATTCCCCAAGCGTGGTAACTATCTGGGGCCACATTCCTAGCGTGGTAACTATCTGGGGCCACATTCTTAGCGTGGTAACTCTCTGGGGATACATTCTTAGCATGGTAACTATCTGGGGCCACATTCTTAGCGTGGTAACTATCTGGGGCCACATTCACCTAGCGTGGTAACTATCTGGGGTCACATTCTTAGTGTGATAACACTATCTGGGGCCACATTCTTAGCGTGGTAACACTATCTGGGGCCACATTCTTAGCGTGGTAACTCTCTTGGGCCACATTCTTAGCGTGGGAACTATCTGGGGCCACATTCTTAGCGTGGTAACTATCTGGGGCCACATTCTTAGCGTGGTAACTATCTGGGGCCACATTCTTAACGGGTAACTCTCTTGGGCCACATTCCTAGGGTGGTAACTATCTGGGGCCACATTCTTAGCGTGGTAACTATCTGGGGATACATTCTTAGCGTGGTAACTATCTGGGGCCACATTCTTAGCGTGGTAATTATCTGGGGTTACTTTCCCCAAGCGTGGTAACTATCTGGGGCCACATTCTTAGCGTGGTAACTATCTGGGGTTACATTCCCCAAGCGTGGTAACTATCTGGGGCCACATTCTTAGCGTGGTAACTTTCTGGGGCCACATTCTTGGCGTGATAACTATCTGGTGCCACATTCTTAGCGTGGTAACTATCTGGGGCCACATTCCTAGCGTGGTAACTATCTGGGGCCACATTCTTAACGGGTAACTCTCTGGGGCCACATTCTTAGCGTGGTAACTATCTGGGGCCACATTCCCCTAGCGTGGTAACTATCTGGGGTCACATTCTTAGTTTGGTAACACTATCTGGGGCCACATTCTTAGCGTGGTAACACTATCTGGGGCTACATTCTTAACGGGTAACTATCTGGGGCCACATTCTTAGCGTGGTAACTATCTGGGGCCAGATTCTTAGCATGGTAACACTATCTGGGGCCACATTCTTAGCGTGGTAACTATCTGGGGTCACATTCTTAGCGTGGTAACTATCTGGGGATACATTCATAGCGTGGTAACTATCTGGGGCCACATTCTTAGCGTGGTAACTATCTGGGACCACATTCTTAGCGTGGTAACTATCTGGGGATACATTCAGAGCGTGGTAACTATCTGGGGCCACATTCATAGCGTGGTAACTATCTGGGGCCATATTCTCCTAGCGTGGTAACTATCTGGGGCCACATTCGTAGCGTGGTAACACTATCTGGGGCCACATTCTTAGCGTGGTAACTATCTGGGGCCACATTCTTATCGTGGTAACTCTTTGGGGCCACATTCATATCGTGGTAACTATCTGGGGCCACATTAGCGCGTAGTAACTATCTGGGGCCACATTCTTAGTGTGGTAACTATCTGGGGCCACATTCTTAGTGTGGTAACTATCTGGAGCTACATTTGTAGCGTGATAACTATCTGGGGCCACATTCTTAGCGTGGTAACTATCTGGGGCAACATTCTTAGCGTGGTAACTATCTGGGGCCACATTCTTAACGGGTAACTCTCTGGGGCCACATTCTTAGCGTGGTAACTATCTGGGACCACATTCCTAGCGTGGTAACACTATCTGGTGCCACATTCGTAGAGTGGTAACTATCTGGGGCCACATTCTTAGCGGGGTAACTATCTGGGGATACATTCTTAGCATGGGAACTATCTGGGGCCACATTCTTAGCGTGGTAACTATCTGGGGTCACATTCCCCTAGCGTGGTAACTATCTGGGGTCACATTCTTAGTGTGATAACACTATCTGGGGCCACATTCTTAGCGTGGTAACACTATCTGGGGCCACATTCTTAGCGTGGTAACTCTCTTGGGCCACATTCTTAGCGTGGGAACTATCTGGGGCCACATTCTTAGCGTGGTAACTATCTGGGGCCACATTCTTAGCGTGGTAACTATCTGGGGCCACATTCTTAACGGGTAACTCTCTTGGGCCACATTCTTAGCGTGGTAACTATCTGGGGCCACATTCTTAGCGTGGTAACTATCTGGGGATACATTCTTAGCGTGGTAACTATCTGGGGCCACATTCTTAGCGTGGTAATTATCTGGGGTTACTTTCCCCAAGCGTGGTAACTATCTGGGGCCACATTCTTAGCGGGTAACTATCTGGGGCCACATTCCTAGCGTGGTAACTGTCTGGGGCCACATTCGTAGCGTGGTAACTATCTGTGGCCACTTTCGTAGTGTGGTAACTATCTGGGGCCACATTCTTAGCGTGGTAACTATCTGGGGTCACATTCGTAGCGTGGTAACTATCTGAGGATACATTCTTAGCGTGGTAACTATCTGGGGCCACATTCTTAGCGTGGTAATTATCTGGGGTTACATTCCCCAAGCGTGGTAACTATCTGGGGCCACATTCTTAGCGTGGTAACTATATGGGGTTACATTCCCCAAGCGTGGTAACTATCTGGGGCCACATTCCTAGCGTGGTAACTATCTGGGGCCACATTCTTAGCGTGGTAACTCTCTGGGGCCACATACATAGCGTGGTAACTATCTGGGGCCACATTCTTAGCGTGTTAACTATCTGGGGCCACATTCTTAGTGTGGTAACTATCTGGGGCCACATTCTTAGTGTGGTAACACTATCTGGGGCCACATTCTTTGCGTGGTAACACTATCTGGGGCCACATTCTTAGTGTGGTAACTATCTGGGGCCACATTCTTAGCGTGGTAACACTATCTGGGGCCACATTCTTAGCGTGGTAACTATCTGGGGCCACATTCTTAGCGTGGTAACTATCTGGGGCCACATACTTAGTGTGGTAACTATCTGGGGGCCACAATCTTAGCGTGATAATACTATCTGGGGCCACATTCTTAGCGTGGTAACACTTTGGGGGACACATTCTTAGCGTCGTAACTTTCTGGGGCCATATTCTAAGTGTGGTAACAATCTGGGGACACATTCTTAGCTTGGTAACTATCGGGGGCCACATTCTAAGTGTGGTAACTATCTGGGGCCACATTCGTAGCGTGGTAACTATCTGGGGCCACATTCTTAGCGTGGTAACTATCTGGGGCCACATTCTAAGTGTGGTAACTATCTGGGGGCCACATTCTTAGCGTGGTAACACTATCTGGGGCCACATTCCTAGCGTGGTAACTATCGGGGGCAACATTCTAAGCGTGGTAACTCTCTGGGGCCACATTCTAAGTGTGGTAACTATCAGGGGCCACATTCCTAGCGTGGTAACTATCCTGGGCCACATTCTTAGCGTGGTAACTATCTGGGGCCACATTCTTAGCGTGGTAACTATCTGGGGCCACATTCTTAGCGTGGTAACTATCTGGGGCCACATTCTTAGCGTGGAAACTATCTGGGGCCACATTCCTAGCGTGGTAACTACCTGGGGCCACATTCTTAACGGGTAACTATCTGGGGCCACATTCCTAGCGTGGTCACTATCTGGGGCCACTTTCGTAGCGTGATAACACTATCTGGGGCCACATTCTTAGCGTGGTAACTATCTGGGGTCACATTCGAAGCGTGGTAACTATCTGGCGATACATTCTTAGCGTGGTAACTATATGGGGGCCACATTCTTAGCGTGGTAACACTATCTGGGGCCACATTCTTAGCGTGGTAACTATCGGGGG
Source organism: Procambarus clarkii (assembly GCF_040958095.1). Classification (NCBI taxonomy): domain Eukaryota; kingdom Metazoa; phylum Arthropoda; class Malacostraca; order Decapoda; family Cambaridae; genus Procambarus; species Procambarus clarkii. The sequence goes on along the minus strand of NW_027189155.1, from coordinate 413,895 downwards.
CAACATTCTGAGCGTCTTAACTATCTGGGGCCACATTCTATGTGTGGTAACTATCTGGGGCCACATTCTTAGCGTGGTAACTATCTGGGGCCACATTCTTAACGGGTAACTATCTGGGGCCACATTCTTAGCGTGGTAACAATCTGGGGCCAGATTCTTAGCGTGATAAAACTATCTGGGGCCACATTCTTAGCGTGGTAACTATCTGGGGTCACATTCTTAGCGTGGTAACTGTCTGGGGATACATTCATAGCGTGGTAACTATCTGGGGCCACATTCGTAGCGTGGTAACTATCTGGGACCACATTCTTAGCGTGGTAACTATCTGGGGATACATTCAGAGCGTGGTAACTATCTTGGGCCACATTCATATCGTGGTAACTATCTGGGGCCACATTCCCCTAGCGTGGTAACTATCTGGGGCCACATTCGTAGCGTGGTAACACTATCTGGGGCCACATTCTTAGCGTGGTAACTATCTGGGGCCACATTCTTAGCGTGGTAACTCTTTGGGGCCACATTCGTATCGTGGTAACTATCTGGGGCCACATTAGCGCGTAGTAAATATCTGGGGCCACATTCTTAGTGTGGTAACTATCTGGGGCCACATTCTTAGTGTGGTAACTATCTGGGGCTACATTTGTAGCGTGATAACTATCTGGGGCCACATTCTTAGCGTGGTAACTATCTGGGGCAACATTCTTAGCGTGGTAACTATCTGGGGCCACATTCTTAACGTGTAACTCTCTGGGGCCACATTCTTAGCGTGGTAACTATCTGGGGCCACATTCCTAGCGTGGTAACACTATCTGGTGCCACATTCATAGCGTGGTAACTATCTGGGGCCACATTCTTAGCGTGGTAACTATCTGGGACCACATTCTTAGCGTTGTAACTATCTGGGGCCACATTCTTAGCGTGGTAATTATCTGGGGTTACTTTCCCCAAGCGTGGTAACTATCTGGGGCCACATTCTTAGCGGGTAACTATCTGGGGCCACATTCCTAGCGTGGTAACTGTCTGGGGCCACATTCGTAGCGTGGTAACTATCTGTGGCCACTTTCGTAGTGTGGTAACTATCTGGGGCCACATTCTTAGCGTGGTAACTATCTGGGGTCACATTCGTAGCGTGGTAACTATCTGAGGATACATTCTTAGCGTGGTAACTATCTGGGGCCACATTCTTAGCGTGGTAATTATCTGGGGTTACATTCCCCAAGCGTGGTAACTATCTGGGGCCACATTCTTAGCGTGGTAACTATATGGGGTTACATTCCCCAAGCGTGGTAACAATCTGGGGCCACATTCCTAGCGTGGTAACTATCTGGGGCCACATTCTTAGCGTGGTAACTCTCTGGGGCCACATTCATAGCGTGGTAACTATCTGGGGCCACATTCTTAGCGTGTTACCTATCTGGGGCCACATTCTTAGTGTGGTAACTATCTGGGGCCACATTCTTAGTGTGGTAACACTATCTGGGGCCACATTCTTTGCGTGGTAACTATCTGGGGCCACATCCGTAGCTTGGTAAATATCTGGGGCAACATTCTTAGTGTAATAACTATCTGGGGCCACATTCTTAGCGTGGTAACTATCTGGGGCCACATTCTTAGCGTGGTAACTATCTGGGGCCACATACTTAGTGTGGTAACTATCTGGGGGCCACAATCTTAGCGTGATAATACTATCTGGGGCCACATTCTTAGCGTGGTAACTCTTTGGGGGACACATTCTTAGCGTCGTAACTTTCTGGGGCCATATTCTAAGTGTGGTAACAATCTGGGGACACATTCTTAGCTTGGTAACTATCGGGGGCCACATTTTAAGTGTGGTAACTATCTGGGGCCACATTCGTAGCGTGGCAACTATCTGGGGCCACATTCTTAGCGTGGTAACTATCTGGGGCCACATTCTAAGTGTGGTAACTATCTGGGGGCCACATTCTTAGCGTGGTAACACTATCTGGGGCCACATTCCTAGCGTGGTAACTATCGGGGGCAACATTCTAAGCGTGGTAACTCTCTGGGGCCACATTCTAAGTGTGGTAACTATCAGGGGCCACATTCCTAGCGTGGTAACTATCCTGGGCCACATTCTTAGCGTGGTAACTATCTGGGGCCACATTCTTAGCGTGGTAACTATCTGGGGCCACATTCTTAGCGTGGTAACTATCTGGGGCCACATTCTTAGCGTGGAAACTATCTGGGGCCACATTCCTAGCGTGGTAACTACCTGGGGCCACATTCTTAACGGGTAACTATCTGGGGCCACATTCCTAGCGTGGTCACTATCTGGGGCCACTTTCGTAGCGTGATAACACTATCTGGGGCCACATTCTTAGCGTGGTAACTATCTGGGGTCACATTCGAAGCGTGGTAACTATCTGGGGATACATTCTTAGCGTGGTAACTATATGGGGGCCACATTCTTAGCGTGGTAACACTATCTGGGGCCACATTCTTAGCGTGGTAACTATCGGGGGCAACATTCTGAGCGTCTTAACTATCTGGGGCCACATTCTATGTGTGGTAACTATCTGGGGCCACATTCTTAGCGTGGTAACTATCTGGGGCCACATTCTTAACGGGTAACTATCTGGGGCCACATTCTTAGCGTGGTAACAATCTGGGGCCAGATTCTTAGCGTGATAAAACTATCTGGGGCCACATTCTTAGCGTGGTAACTATCTGGGGTCACATTCTTAGCGTGGTAACTGTCTGGGGATACATTCATAGCGTGGTAACTATCTGGGGCCACATTCGTAGCGTGGTAACTATCTGGGACCACATTCTTAGCGTGGTAACTATCTGGGGATACATTCAGAGCGTGGTAACTATCTTGGGCCACATTCATATCGTGGTAACTATCTGGGGCCACATTCCCCTAGCGTGGTAACTATCTGGGGCCACATTCGTAGCGTGGTAACACTATCTGGGGCCACATTCTTAGCGTGGTAACTATCTGGGGCCACATTCTTAGCGTGGTAACTCTTTGGGGCCACATTCGTATCGTGGTAACTATCTGGGGCCACATTAGCGCGTAGTAAATATCTGGGGCCACATTCTTAGTGTGGTAACTATCTGGGGCCACATTCTTAGTGTGGTAACTATCTGGGGCTACATTTGTAGCGTGATAACTATCTGGGGCCACATTCTTAGCGTGGTAACTATCTGGGGCAACATTCTTAGCGTGGTAACTATCTGGGGCCACATTCTTAACGGGTAACTCTCTGGGGCCACATTCTTAGCGTGGTAACTATCTGGGGCCACATTCCTAGCGTGGTAACACTATCTGGTGCCACATTCATAGCGTGGTAACTATCTGGGGCCACATTCTTAGCGTGGTAACTATCTGGGACCACATTCTTAGCGTTGTAACTATCTGGGGATACATTCAGAGCGTGGTAACTATCTGGGGCCACATTCATAGCGTGGTAACTATCTGGGGCAACATTCCCCTAGCGTGGTAACAATCTTGGGCCACATTTGTTGCGTGGTAACACTATCTGGGGCCACATTCTTAGCGTGGTAACTATCTGGGGCCACATTCTTAGCGTGTTAACTCTTTGGGGCCACATTCGTAGCGTGGTAACTATCTGGGGCCACATTTTTAGCGTAGTAACTATCTGGGGCCACATTCGTAATGCGGTAACTATCTGGGGCCACATTCTTAGTGTGGTAACTATCTGGGGCTACATTCTTAGCGTGATAACTATCTGGTGCCACATTCTTAGCGTGGTAACTATCTGGGGCCACATTCTTAGCGTGGTAACTATCTGGGGCCACATTCTTAACGGGTAACTCTCTGGGGCCACATTCTTAGCGTGGTAACTATCTGGGGCCACATTCCCCTAGCGTGGTAACTATCTGGGTTCACATTCTTAGTTTGGTAACACTATCTGGGGCCACATTCTTAGCGTGGTAACACTATCTGGGGCTACATTCTTAGCGTGGTAACTCTCTGGGGCCACATTCTTAGCATGGTAACTATCTCGGGCCACATTCTTAGCGTGGTAACTATCTGGGGCCACATTCTTAGCATGGTAACTATCTGGGGCCACATTCTTAACGGGTAACTATCTGGGGCCACATTCCTAGCGTGGTAACTATCTGGGGTCACATTCGTAGCGTGGTAACTATCTGAGGATACATTCTTAGCGTGGTAACTATCTGGGGCCACATTCTTAGCGTGGTAATTATCTGGGGTTACATTCCCCATGCGTGGTAACTATCTGGGGTCACATTCTTAGCGTGGTAACTATCTGGGGTTACATTCCCCAAGCGTGGTAACTATCTGGGGCCACATTCCTAGCGTGGTAACTATCTGGGTCCACATTCTTAGCGTGGTAACTCTCTGGGGCCACATACTTAGCGTGGTAACTATCTGGGGCCACATTCTTAGCGTGTTAACTATCTGGGGCCACATTCTTAGTGTGGTAACTATCTGGGGCCACATTCTTAGTGTGGTAACACTATCTGGGGCCACATTCTTTGCGTGGTAACTATCTGGGGTCACATCCGTAGCTTGGTAAATATCTGGGGCCACATTCTTAGTGTGGTAACTATCTGGGGCCACATTCTTAGCGTGGTAACTATCTGGGGCCACATTCTTAGCGTGGTAACTATCTGGGGCCACATTCTAAGTGTGGTAACTATCTGGGGCCACATTCTTAGCGTGGTAACACTACCTGGGGCCACATTCCTAGCGTGGTAACTATCGGGGCCAACATTCTAAGCGTGGTAACTATCTGGGGCCACATTCTAAGTGTGGTAACTATCTGGGGCCACATTCCTTGCGTGGTAACTATCTGGGGCCACATTCTTAGCGTGGTAACTATCTGGGGCCACATTCTTAGCGTGGTAACTATCTGGGGCCACATTCTTAGCGTGGTAACTATCAGGGGCCACATTCTTAGCGTGGTAACTATCTGGGGCCACATTCTTAGCGTGGTAACTATCTGGGGCCACATTCTTAACGGGTAACTCTCTTGGGCCACATTCTTAGGGTGGTAACTATCTGGGGCCACATTCTTAGCGTGGTAACTATCTGGGGATACATTCTTAGCGTGGTAACTATCTGGGGCCACATTCTTAGCGTGGTAATTATCTGGGGTTACTTTCCCCAAGCGTGGTAACTATCTGGGGCCACATTCTTAGCGTGGTAACTATCTGGGGTTACATTCCCCAAGCGTGGTAACTATCTGGGGCCACATTCTTAGCGTGGTAACTTTCTGGGGCCACATTCTTAGCGTGATAACTATCTGGTGCCACATTCTTAGCGTGGTAACTATCTGGGGCCACATTCTTAGCGTGGTAACTATCTGGGGCCACATTCTTAACGGGTAACTCTCTGGGGCCACATTCTTAGCGTGGTAACTATCTGGGGCCACATTCCCCTAGCGTGGTAACTATCTGGGGTCACATTCTTAGTTTGGTAACACTATCTGAGGCCACATTCTTAGCGTGGTAACACTATCTGGGGCTACATTCTTAACGGGTAACTATCTGGGGCCACATTCTTAGCGTGGTAACTATCTGGGGCCAGATTCTTAGCGTGGTAACACTATCTGGGGCCACATTCTTAGCGTGGTAACTATCTGGGGTCACATTCTTAGCGTGGTAACTATCTGGGGATACATTCATAGCGTGGTAACTATCTGGGGCCACATTCTTAGCGTGGTAACTATCTGGGACCACATTCTTAGCGTGGTAACTATCTGGGGATACATTCAGAGCGTGGTAACTATCTGGGGCCACATTCATAGCGTGGTAACTATCTGGGGCCATATTCCCCTAGCGTGGTAACTATCTGGGGCCACATTCGTAGCGTGGTAACACTATCTGGGGCCACATTCTTAGCGTGGTAACTATCTGGGGCCACATTCTTATCGTGGTAACTCTTTGGGGCCACATTCATATCGTGGTAACTATCTGGGGCCACATTAGCGCGTAGTAACTATCTGGGGCCACATTCTTAGTGTGGTAACTATCTGGGGCCACATTCTTAGTGTGGTAACTATCTGGGGCTACATTTGTAGCGTGATAACTATCTGGGGCAACATTCTTAGCGTGGTAACTATCTGGGGCCACATTCTTAACGGGTAACTCTCTGGGGCCACATTCTTAGCGTGGTAACTATCTGGGGCCACATTCCTAGCGTGGTAACACTATCTGGTGCCACATTCGTAGAGTGGTAACTATCTGGGGCCACATTCTTAGCGGGGAAACTATCTGGGGATACATTCTTAGCATGGGAACTATCTGGGGCCACATTCTTAGCGTGGTAACTATGTGGGGCCACATTCCCCTAGCGTGGTAACTATCTGGGGTCACATTCTTAGTGTGATAACACTATCTGGGGCCACATTCTTAGCGTGGTAACACTATCTGGGGCCACATTCTTAGCGTGGTAACTCTCTTGGGCCACATTCTTAGCGTGGGAACTATCTGGGGCCACATTCTTAGCGTGGTAACTATCTGGGGCCACATTCTTAGCGTGGTAACTATCTGGGGCCTCATTCTTAACGGGTAACTCTCTTGGGCCACATTCTTAGCGTGGTAACTATCTGGGGCCACATTCTTAGCGTGGTAACTATCTGGGGATACATTCTTAGCGTGGTAACTATCTGGGGCCACATTCTTAGCGTGGTAATTATCTGGGGTTACTTTCCCCAAGCGTGGTAACTATCTGGGGCCACATTCTTAGCGTGGTAACTATCTGGGGTTACATTCCCCAAGCGTGGTAACTATCTGGGGCCACATTCTTAGCGTGGTAACTTTCTGGGGCCACATTCTTAGCGTGATAACTATCTGGTGCCACATTCTTAGCGTTGTAACTATCTGGGGCCACATTCTTAGCGTGGTAACTATCTGGGGCCACATTCTTAACGGGTAACTGTCTGGGGCCACATTCTTAGCGTGGTAACTATCTGGGGCCACATTCCCCTAGCGTGGTAACTATCTGGGGTCACATTCTTAGTTTGGTAACACTATCTGGGGCCACATTCTTAACGGGTAACTGTCTGGGGCCACATTCTTAGCATGGTAACTATCTCGGGCCACATTCTTAGCGTGGTAACTATCTGGGGCCACATTCTTAGCGTGGTAACTATCTGGGGCCACATTCTTAACGGGTAACTATCTGGGGCCACATTCTTAATGGGTAACTCTCTGGGGCCACATTCTTAGCGTGGTAACTATCTGGGGCCACATTCTTAGCGTGGTAACACTATCTGGTGCCACATTAATAGCGTGGTAACTATCTGGGGCCACATTCTTAGCGTGGTAACTATCTGGGACCACATTCTTAGCGTGGTAACTATCTGGGGATACATTCAGAGCGTGGTAACTATCTGGGGCCACATTCATAGCGTGGTAACTATCTGGGGCAACATTCCCCTAGCGTGGTAACTATCTTGGGCCACATTCGTAGCGTGGTAACACTATCTGGGGCCACATTCTTAGAGTGGTAACTATCTGGGGCCACATTCTTAGCGTGGTAACTCTTTGGGGCCACATTCGTAGCGTGGTAACTATCTGGGGCCACATTCTTAGCGTAGTAACTATCTGGGGCCACATTCGTAATGTGGTAACTATCTGGGGCCACATTCTTAGTGTGGTAACTATCTGGGGCTACATTCTTAGCGTGATAGCTATCTGGGGCCACATTCTTAGTGTGGTAACTATCTGGGGCTACATTCTTAGCGTGATAACTATCTGGTGCCACATTCTTAGCGTGGTAACTATCTGGGGCCACATTCTTAGCGTGGTAACTATCTGGGGCCGCATTCTTAACGGGTAACTCTCTGGGGCCACATTCTTAGCGTGGTAACTATCTGGGGCCACATTCCCCTAGCGTGGTAACTATCTGGGGTCACATTCTTAGTTTGGTAACACTATCTGGGGCCACATTCTTAGCGTGGTAACACTATCTGGGGCTACATTCTTAGCGTGGTAACTCTCTGGGGCCACATTCTTAGCATGGTAACTATCTCGGGCCACATTCTTAGCGTGGTAACTATCTGGGGCCACATTCTTAGCGTGGTAACTATCTGGGGCCACATTCTTAACGGGTAACTATCTGGGGCCACATTCCTAGCGTGGTAACTATCTGGGGTCACATTCGTAGCGTGGTAACTATCTGAGGATACATTCTTAGCGTGGTAACTATCTGGGGCCACATTTCTTAGCGTGGTAATTATCTGGGGTTACATTCCCCAAGCGTGGTAACTATCTGGGGCCACATTCTTAGCGTGGTAACTATCTGGGGTTACATTCCCCAAGCGTGGTAACTATCTGGGGCCACATTCCTAGCGTGGTAACTATCTGGGGCCACATTCTTAGCGTGGTAACTCTCTGGGGCCACATACTTAGCGTGGTAACTATCTGGGGCCACATTCTTAGCGTGTTAACTATCTGGGGCCACATTCTTAGTGTGGTAACTATCTGGGGCCACATTCTTAGTGTGGTAACACTATCTGGGGCCACATTCTTTGCGTGGTAACTATCTGGGGCCACATCCGTAGCTTGGTAAATATCTGGGGCCACATTCTTAGTGTGGTAACTATCTGGGGCCACATTCTTAGCGTGGTAACTATCTGGGGCCACATTGTTAGCGTGGTAACTATCTGGGGCCACATTCTAAGTGTGGTAACTATCTGGGGCCACATTCTTAGCGTGGTAACACTATCTGGGGCCACATTCCTAGCGTGGTAACTATCGGGGGCAACATTCTAAGCGTGGTAACTATCTGGGGCCACATTCTAAGCGTGGTAACTATCTGGGGCCACATTCTAAGTGTGGTAACTATCTGGGGCCACATTCCTAGCGTAGTAACTATCTGGGGCCACATTCTTAGCGTGGTAACTATCTGGGGCCACATTCTTAACGGGTAACTATCTGGGGCCACATTCGTAGCGTGGTAACTATCTGGGGCCACTTTCGTAGCGTGATAACACTATCTGGGGCCACATTCTTAGCGTGGTAACTATCTGGGGTCACATTCGTAGCGTGGTAACTATCTGGGGATACATTCTTTGCGTGGTAACTATCTGGGGGCCACATTCTTAGCGTGGTAACACTATCTGGGGCCACATTCTTAGCGTGGTAACTATCGGGGGCAACATTCTTAGCGTCGTAACTATCTGGGGCCACATTCTATGTGTGGTTACTATCTGGGGCCACATTCTTAGCGTGGTAACTATCTGGGGCCACATTCTTAACGGGTAACAATCTGGGGCCACATTCTTAGCGTGGTAACTATCTGGGGCCAGATTCTTAGCGTGGTAACACTATCTGGGGCCACATTCTTAGCGTGGTAACTATCTGGGGTCACATTCTTAGCGTGGTAACTATCTGGGGATACATTCATAGCGTGGTAACTATCTGGGGCCACATTCTTAGCGTGGTAACTATCTGGGACCACATTCTTAGCGTGGTAACTATCTGGGGATACATTCATAGCGTGGTAACTATCTGGGGCCACATTCTTAGCGTGGTAACTATCTGGGACCACATTCTTAGCGTGGTAACTATCTGGGGCCACATTCATAGCGTGGTAACTATCTGGGGCCATATTCCCCTAGCGTGGTAACTATCTGGGGCCACATTCGTAGCGTGGTAACACTATCTGGGGCCACATTCTTAGCGTGGTAACTATCTGGGGCCACATTCTTAGCGTGGTAACTCTTTGGGGCCACATTCGTATCGTGGTAACTATCTGGGGCCACATTTGCGCGTAGTAACTATCTGGGGCCACATTCTTAGTGTGGTAACTATCTGGGGCTACATTTGTAGCGTGATAACTATCTGGGGCCACATTCTTAGCGAGGTAACTATCTGGGGCAACATTCTTAGCGTGGTAACTATCTGGGGCCACATTCTTAACGGGTAACTCTCTGGGGCCACATTCTTAGCGTGGTAACTATCTGGGGCCACATTCTTAACGGGTAACTCTCTGGGGCCACATTCCTAGCGTGGTAACACTATCTGGTGCCACATTCGTAGAGTGGTAACTATCTGGGGCCACATTCTTAGCGGGGTAACTATCTGGGGATACATTCTTAGCATGGTAAGTATCTGGGGCCACATTCTTAGCGTGGTAACTATCTGGGGCCACATTCCCCTAGCGTGGTAACTATCTGGGGTCACATTCTTAGTGTGATAACACTATCTGGGGCCACATTCTTAGCGTGGTAACACTATCTGGGGCCACATTCTTAGCGTGGTAACTCTCTTGGGCCACATTCTTAGCGTGGGAACTATCTGGGGCCATATTCTTAGCGTGGTAACTATCTGGGGCCACATTCTTAGCGTGGTAGCTATCTGGGGCCACATTCTTAACGGGTAACTCTCTTGGGCCACATTCTTAGCGTGGTAATTATCTGGGGCCACATTCTTAGCGTGGTAACTATCTGGGGATACATTCTAAGCGTGGTAACTATCTGGGGCCACATTCTTAGCGTAGTAATTATCTGGGGTTACTTTCCCCAAGCGTGGTAACTATCTGGGGCCACATTCTTAGCATGGTAACTATCTGGGGTTACATTCCCCAAGCGTGGTAACTATCTGGGGCCACATTCTTAGCGTGGTAACTTTCTGGGGCCACATTCTTAGCGTGATAACTATCTGGTGCCACATTCTTAGCGTGGTAACTGTCTGGGGCCACATTCTTAGCGTGGTAACTATCTGGGGCCACATTCTTAACGGGTAACTCTCTGGGGCCACATTCTTAGCGTGGTAACTATCTGGGGCCACATTCCCCTAGCGTGGTAACTATCTGGGGTCACATTCTTAGTTTGGTAACACTATCTGGGGCCACATTCTTAGCGTGGTAACACTATCTGGGCCTACATTCTTAGCGTGGTAACTCTCTGGGGCCATATTCTTAACATGGTAACTATCTCGGGCCACATTCTTAGCGTGGTAACTATCTGGGGCCACATTCTTAGCGTGGTAACTATCTGGGGCCACATTCTTAACGGGTAACTATCTGGGGCCACATTCCTAGCGTGGTAACTATCTGGGGTCACATTCGTAGCGTGGTAACTATCTGAGGATACATTCTTAGCGTGGTAACTATCTGGGGCCACATTCTTAGCGTGGTAATTATCTGGGGTTACATTCCCCAAGCGTGGTAACTATCTGGGGCCACATTCTTAGCGTGGTAACTATCTGGGGTTACATTCCCCAAGCGTGGTAACTATCTGGGGCCACATTCCTAGCGTGGTAACTATCTGGGGCCACATTCTTAGCGTGGTAACTCTCTGGGGCCACATACTTAGCGTGGTAACTATCTGGGGCCACATTCTTAGCGTGTTAACTATCTGGGGCCACATTCTTAGTGTGGTAACTATCTGGGGCCACATTCTTAGTGTGGTAACACTATCTGGGGCCACATTCTTTGCGTGGTAACTATCTGGGGCCACATCCGTAGCTTGGTAAATATCTGGGGCCACATTCTTAGTGTGGTAACTATCTGGGGCCACATTCTTAGCGTGGTAACTATCTGGTGCCACATTCTTAGCGTGGTAACTATCTGGGGCCACATTCTAAGTGTGGTAACTATCTGGGGCCACATTCTTAGCGTGGTAACACTATCTGGGGCCACATTCCTAGCGTGGTAACTATCGGGGGCAACATTCTAAGCGTGGTAACTATCTGGGGCCACATTCTAAGTGTGGTAACTATCTGGGGCCTCATTCCTAGCGTGGTAACTATCTGGGGCCACATTCTTAGCGTGGTAACTATCTGGGGCCACATTCTTAGCGTGGTAACTATCTGGGGCCACATTCTAAGCGTGGTAACTATCTGGGGCCACATTCTTAGCGTGGTAACTATCTGGGGCCACATTCTTAGCGTGGTAACTATCTGGGGCCACATTCTTAACGGGTAACTATCTGGTGCCACATTCCTAGCGTGGTAACTATCTGGGGCCACTTTCGTAGCGTGATAACACTATCTGGGGCCACATTCTTAGCGTGGTAACTATCTGGGGTCACATTCGTAGCGTGGTAACTATCTGGGGATACATTCTTAGCGTGGTAACTATCTGGGGGCCACATTCTTAGCGTGGTAACACTATCTGGGGCCACATTCTTAGCGTGGTAACTATCGGGGGCAACATTCTTAGCGTCGTAACTATCTGGGGCCACATTCTATGTGTGGAAACTATCTGGGGCCACATTCTTAGCGTGGTAACTATCTGGGGCCACATTCTTAACGGGTAACTATCTGGGGCCACATTCTTAGCGTGGTAACTATCTGGGGCCAGATTCTTAGCGTGGTAACACTATCTGGGGCCACATTCTTAGCGTGGTAACTATCTGGGGTCACATTCTTAGCGTGGTAACTATCTGGGGATACATTCATAGCGTGGTAACTATCTGGGGCCACATTCTTAGCGTGGTAACTATCTGGGACCACATTCTTAGCGTGGTAACTATCTGGGGATACATTCAGAGCGTGGTAACTATCTGGGGCCACATTCATAGCGTGGTAACTATCTGGGGCCATATTCCCCTAGCGTGGTAACTATCTGGGGCCACATTCGTAGCGTGGTAACACTATCTGGGGCCACATTCTTAGCGTGGTAACTATCTGGGGCCACATTCTTAGCGTGGTAACTCTATGGGGCCACATTCGTATCGTGGTAACTATTTGGGGCCACATTTGCGCGTAGTAACTATCTGGGGCCACATTCTTAGTGTGGTAACTATCTGGGGCCACATTCTTAGTGTGGTAACTATCTGGGGCTACATTTGTAGCCTGATAACTATCTGGGGCCACATTCGTAGCGAGGTAACTATCTGGGGCAACATTCTTAGCGTGGTAACTATCTGGGGCCACATTCTTAACGGGTAACTCTCTGGGGCCACATTCTTAGCGTGGTAACTATCTGGGGCCACATTCTTAACGGGTAACTCTCTGGGGCCACATTCCTAGCGTGGTAACACTATCTGGTGCCACATTCGTAGAGTGGTAACTATCTGGGGCAACATTCTTAGCGGGGTAACTATCTGGGGATACATTCTTAGCATGGTAACTATCTGGGGCAACATTCTTAGCGTGGTAACTATCTGGGGCCACATTCCCCTAGCGTGGTAACTATCTGGGGTCACATTCTTAGTGTGATAACACTATCTGGGGCCACATTCTTAGCGTGGTAACACTATCTGGGGCCACATTCTTAGCGTGGTAACTCTCTTGGGCCACATTCGTAGCGTGGGAACTATCTGGGGCCACATTCTTAGCGTGGTAACTATCTGGGGCCACATTCTTAGCGTGGTAACTATCTGGGGCCACATTCTTAACGGGTAACTCTCTTGGGCCACATTCTTAGCGTGGTAACTATCTGGGGCCACATTCTTAGCGTGGTAACTATCTGGGGATACATTCTTAGCGTGGTAACTATCTGGGGCCACATTCTTAGCGTGGTAATTATCTGGGGTTACTGTCCCCAAGCGTGGTAACTATCTGGGGCCACATTCTTAGCGTGGTAACTATCTGGGGCCACATTCTTAGCGTGGTAACTATCTGGGGCCACATTCTTAACGGGTAACTCTCTTGGGCCACATTCGTAGCGTGGTAACTATCTGGGGCCACATTCTTAGCGTGGTAACTATCTGGGGATACATTCTTAGCGTGGTAACTATCTGGGGCCACATTCTTAGCGTGGTAATTATCTGGGGTTACTTTCCCCAAGCGTGGTAACTATCTGGGGCCACATTCTTAGCGTGGTAACTATCTGGGGCCACATTCTTAGCGTGGTAACTATCTGGGGTTACATTCCCCAAGCGTGGTAACTATCTGGGGCCACATTCTTAGCGTGGTAACTTTCTGGGGCCACATTCTTAGCGTGATAACTATCTGGTGCCACATTCTTAGCGTGGTAACTATCTGGGGCCACATTCTTAGCGTGGTAACTATCTGGGGCCACATTGTTAACGGGTAACTCTCTGGGGCCACATTCTTAGCGTGGTAACTATCTGGGGCCACATTCCCCTAGCGTGGTAACTATCTGGGGCCACATTCTTAGCGTGGTAACTATGTGGGGCCACATTCCCCTAGCGTGGTAACTATCTGGGGTCACATTCTTAGTGTGATAACACTATCTGGGGCCACATTCTTAGCGTGGTAACACTATCTGGGGCCACATTCTTAGCGTGGTAACTCTCTTGGGCCACATTCTTAGCGTGGGAACTATCTGGGGCCACATTCTTAGCGTGGTAACTATCTGGGGCCACATTCTTAGCGTGGTAACTATCTGGGGCCACATTCTTAACGGGTAACTCTCTTGGGCCACATTCTTAGCGTGGTAACTATCTGGGGATACATTCTTTGCGTGGTAACTATCTGGGGCCACATTCTTAGCGTGGTAATTATCTGGGGTTACTTTCCCCAAGCGTGGTAACTATCTGGGGCCACATTCTTAGCGTGGTAACTATCTGGGGTTACATTCCCCAAGCGTGGTAACTATCTGGGGCCACATTCTTAGCGTGGTAACTTTCTGGGGCCACATTCTTAGCGTGATAACTATCTGGTGCCACATTCTTAGCGTTGTAACTATCTGGGGCCACATTCTTAGCGTGGTAACTATCTGGGGCCACATTCTTAACGGGTAACTGTCTGGGGCCACATTCTTAGCGTGGTAACTATCTGGGGCCACATTCCCCTAGCGTGGTAACTATCTGGGGTCACATTCTTAGTTTGGTAACACTATCTGGGGCCACATTCTTAACGGGTAACTGTCTGGGGCCATATTCTTAGCATGGTAACTATCTCGGGCCACATTCTTAGCGTGGTAACTATCTGGGGCCACATTCTTAGCGTGGTAACTATCTGGGGCCACATTCTTAACGGGTAACTATCTGGGGCCACATTCTTAACGGGTAACTCTCTGGGGCCACATTCTTAGCGTGGTAACTATCTGGGGCCACATTCTTAGCGTGGTAACACTATCTGGTGCCACATTCATAGCGTGGTAACTATCTGGGGCCACATTCTTAGCGTGGTAACTATCTGGGACCACATTCTTAGCGTGGTAACTATCTGGGGATACATTCAGAGCGTGGTAACTATCTGGGGCCACATTCATAGCGTGGTAACTATCTGGGGCAACATTCCCCTAGCGTGGTAACTATCTTGGGCCACATTCGTAGCGTGGTAACACTATCTGGGGCCACATTCTTAGCGTGGTAACTATCTGGGGCCACATTCTTAGCGTGGTAACTCTTTGGGGCCACATTCTTAGCGTGGTAACTATATGGGGCCACATTCTTAGCGTAGTAACTATCTGGGGCCACATTCGTAATGTGGTAACTATCTGGGGCCACATTCTTAGTGTGGTAACTATCTGGGGCTACATTCTTAGCGTGATAACTATCTGGTGCCACATTCTTAGCGTGGTAACTATCTGGGGCCACATTCTTAGCGTGGTAACTATCTGGGGCCGCATTCTTAACGGGTAACTCTCTGGGGCCACATTCTTAGCGTGGTAACTATCTGGGGCCACATTCCCCTAGCGTGGTAACTATCTGGGGTCACATTCTTAGTTTGGTAACACTATCTGGGGCCACATTCTTAGCGTGGTAACACTATCTGGGGCTACATTCTTAGCGTGGTAACTCTCTGGGGCCACATTCTTAGCATGGTAACTATCTCGGGCCACATTCTTAGCGTGGTAACTATCTGGGGCCACATTCTTAGCGTGGTAACTATCTGGGGCCACATTCTTAACGGGTAACTATCTGGGGCCACATTCCTAGCGTGGTAACTAACTGGGGTCACATTCGTAGCGTGGTAACTATCTGAGGATACATTCTTAGCGTGGTAACTATCTGGGGCCACTTTCTTAGCGTGGTAATTATCTGGGGTTACATTCCCCAAGCGTGGTAACTATCTGGGGCCACATTCTAAGCGTGGTAACTATCTGGGGTTACATTCCCCAAGCGTGGTAACTATCTGGGGCCACATTCCTAGCGTGGTAACTATCTGGGGCCACATTCTTAGCGTGGTAACTCTCTGGGGCCACATACTTAGCGTGGTAACTATCTGGGGCCACATTCTTAGCGTGTTAACTATCTGGGGCCACATTCTTAGTGTGGTAACTATCTGGGGCCACATTCTTAGCGTGGTAACTATCTGGGGCCACATTCTTAGCGTGGTAACTATCTGGGGCCACATTCTTAGCGTGGTAACTATCTGGGGCCACATTCTTAACGGGTAACTATCTGGTGCCACATTCCTAGCGTGGTAACTATCTGGGGCCACTTTCGTAGCGTGATAACACTATCTGGGGCCACATTCGTAGCGTGGTAACTATCTGGGGTCACATTCGTAGCGTGGTAACTATCTGGGGATACATTCTTAGCGTGGTAACTATCTGGGGGCCACATTCTTAGCGTGGGAACACTATCTGGGGCCACATTCTTAGCGTGGTAACTATCGGGGGCAACATTCTTAGCGTCGTAACTATCTGGGGCCACATTCTATGTGTGGTAACTATCTGGGGCCACATTCTTAGCGTGGTAACTATCTGGGGCCACATTCTTAACGGGTAACTATCTGGGGCCACATTCTTAGCGTGGTAACTATCTGGGGCCAGATTCTTAGCGTGGTAACACTATCTGGGGCCACATTCTTAGCGTGGTAACTATCTGGGGTCACATTCTTAGCGTGGTAACTATCTGGGGATACATTCATAGCGTGGTAACTATCTGGGGCCACATTCTTAGCGTGGTAACTATCTGGGACCACATTCTTAGCGTGGTAACTATCTGGGGATACATTCAGAGCGTGGTAACTATCTGGGGCCACATTCATAGCGTGGTAACTATCTGGGGCCATATTCCCCTAGCGTGGTAACTATCTGGGGCCACATTCGTAGCGTGGTAACACTATCTGGGGCCACATTCTTAGCGTGGTAACTATCTGGGGCCACATTCTTAGCGTGATAACTCTATGGGGCCACATTCGTATCGTGGTAACTATCTGGGGCCACATTTGCGCGTAGTAACTATCTGGGGCCACATTCTTAGTGTGGTAACTATCTGGGGCCACATTCTTAGTGTGGTAACTATCTGGGGCTACATTTGTAGCCTGATAACTATCTGGGGCCACATTCTTAGCGAGGTAACTATCTGGGGCAACATTCTTAGCGTGGTAACTATCTGGGGCCACATTCTTAACGGGTAACTCTCTGGGGCCACATTCTTAGCGTGGTAACTATCTGGGGCCACATTCTTAACGGGTAACTCTCTGGTGCCACATTCGTAGAGTGGTAACTATCTGGGGCAACATTCTTAGCGGGGTAACTATCTGGGGATACATTCTTAGCATGGTAACTATATGGGGCAACATTCTTAGCGTGGTAACTATCTGGGGCCACATTCCCCTAGCGTGGTAACTATCTGGGGTCACATTCTTAGTGTGGTAACACTATCTGGGGCCACATTCTTAGCGTGGTAACTCTCTTGGGCCACATTCTTAGCGTGGGAACTATCTGGGGCCACATTCTTAGCGTGGTAACTATCTGGGGCCACATTCTTAGCGTGGTAACTATCTGGGGCCACATTCTTAACGGGTAACTCTCTTGGGCCACATTCTTAGCGTGGTAACTATCTGGGGCCACATTCTTAGCGTGGTAACTATCTGGGGATACATTCTTAGCGTGGTAACTATCTGGGGCCACATTCTTAGCGTGGTAATTATCTGGGGTTACTTTCCCCAAGCGTGGTAACTATCTGGGGCCACATTCTTTGCGTGGTAACTATCTGGGGCCACATTCTTAGCGTGGTAACTATCTGGGGCCACATTCTTAACGGGTAACTCTCTTGGGCCACATTCGTAGTGTGGTAACTATCTGGGGCCACATTCTTAGCGTGGAAACTATCTGGGGATACATTCTTAGCGTGGTAACTATCTGGGGCCACATTCTTAGCGTGGTAATTATCTGGGGTTACTTTCCCCAAGCGTGGTAACTATCTGGGGCCACATTCTTAGCGTGGTAACTATCTGGGGTTACATTCTCCAAGCGGGGTAACTATCTGGGGCCACATTCTTAGCGTGGTAACTTTCTGGGGCCACATTCTTAGCGTGATAACTATCTGGTGCAACATTCTTAGCGTGGTAACTATCTGGGGCCACATTCTTAGCGTGGTAACTATCTGGGGCCACATTCTTAACGGGTAACTCTCTGGGGCCACATTCTTAGCGTGGTAACTATCTGGGGCCACATTCCCCTAGCGTGGTAACTATCTGGGGCCACATTCCTAGCGTGGTAACTATGTGGGGCCACATTCCCCTAGCGTGGTAACTATCTGGGGTCACATTCTTAGTGTGATAACACTATCTGGGGCCACATTCTTAGCGTGGTAACACTATCTGGGGCCACATTCTTAGCGTGGTAACTCTCTTGGGCCACATTCTTAGCGTGGGAACTATCTGGGGCCACATTCTTAGCGTGGTAACTATCTGGGGCCACATTCTTAGCGTGGTAACTATCTGGGGCCACATTCTTAACGGGTAACTCTCTTGGGCCACATTCTTAGCGTGGTAACTATCTGGGGCCACATTCTTAGCGTGGTAACTATCTGGGGATACATTCTTAGCGTGGTAACTATCTGGGGCCACATTCTTAGCGTGGTAATTATCTGGGGTTACTTTCCCCAAGCGTGGTAACTATCTGGGGCCACATTCTTAGCGTGGTAACTATCTGGGGTTACATTCCCCAAGCGTGGTAACTATCTGGGGCCACATTCTTAGCGTGGTAACTTTCTGGGGCCACATTCTTAGCGTGATAACTATCTGGTGCCACATTCTTAGCGTTGTAACTATCTGGGGCCACATTCTTAGCGTGGTAACTATCTGGGGCCACATTCTTAACGGGTAACTGTCTGGGGCCACATTCTTAGCGTGGTAACTATCTGGGGCCACATTCCCCGAGCGTGGTAACTATCTGGGGTCACATTCTTAGTTTGGTAACACTATCTGGGGCCACATTCTTAACGGGTAACTGTCTGGGGCCACATTCTTAGCATGGTAACTATCTCGGGCCACATTCTTAGCGTGGTAAATATCTGGGGCCACATTCTTAGCGTGGTAACTATCTGGGGCCACATTCTTAACGGGTAACTATCTGGGGCCACATTCTTAACGGGTAACTCTCTGGGGCCACATTCTTAGCGTGGTAACTATCTGGGGCCACATTCTTAGCGTGGTAACACTATCTGGTGCCACATTCATAGCGTGGTAACTATCTGGGGCCACATTCTTAGCGTGGTAACTATCTGGGACCACATTCTTAGCGTGGTAACTATCTGGGGATACATTCATAGCGTGGTAACTATCTGGGGCAACATTCCCCTAGCGTGGTAACTATCTTGGGCCACATTCGTAGCGTGGTAACACTATCTGGGGCCACATTCTTAGCGTGGTAACTATCTGGGGCCACATTCTTAGCGTGGTAACTCTTTGGGGCCACATTCGTAGCGTGGTAACTATCTGGGGCCACATTCTTAGCGTAGTAACTATCTGGGGCCACATTCGTAATGTGGTAACTCTCTGGGGCCACATTCTTAGTGTGGTAACTATCTGGGGCTACATTCTTAGCGTGATAACTATCTGGTGCCACATTCTTAACGGGTAACTCTCTGGGGCCACATTCTTAGCGTGGTAACTATCTGGGGCCACATTCCCCTAGCGTGGTAACTATCTGGGGTCACATTCTTAGTTTGGTAACACTATCTGGGGCCACATTCTTAGCGTGGTAACACTATCTGGGGCTACATTCTTAGCGTGGTAACTCTCTGGGGCCACATTCTTAGCATGGTAACTATCTCGGGCCACATTCTTAGCGTGGTAACTATCTGGGGCCACATTCTTAGCGTGGTAACTATCTGGGGCCACATTCTTAACGGGTAACTATCTGGGGCCACATTCCTAGCGTGGTAACTATCTGGGGTCACATTCGTAGCGTGGTAACTATCTGAGGATACATTCTTAGCGTGGTAACTATCTGGGGCCACTTTCTTAGCGTGGTAATTATCTGGGGTTACATTCCCCAAGCGTGGTAACTATCTGGGGCCACATTCTTAGCGTGGTAACTATCTGGGGTTACATTCCCCAAGCGTGGTAACTATCTGGGGCCACATTCCTAGCGTGGTAACTATCTGGGGCCACATTCTTAGCGTGGTAACTCTCTGGGTCCACATACTTAGCGTGGTAACTATCTGGGGCCACATTCTTAGCGTGTTAACTATCTGGGGCCACATTCTTAGTGTGGTAACTATCTGGGGCCACATTCTTAGTGTGGTAACACTATCTGGGGCCACATTCTTTGCGTGGTAACTATCTGGGGCCACATCCGTAGCTTGGTAAATATCTGGGGCCACATTCTTAGTGTGGTAACTATCTGGGGCCACATTCTTAGCGTGGTAACTATCTGGGGTCACATTGTTAGCGTGGTAACTATCTGGGGCCACATTCTAAGTGTGGTAACTATCTGGGGCCACATTCTTAGCGTGGTAACACTATCTGGGGCCACATTCCTAGCGTGGTAACTATCGGGGGCAACATTCTAAGCGTGGTAACTATCTGGGGCCACATTCTAAGCGTGGTAACTATCTGGGGCCACATTCTAAGTGTGGTAACTATCTGGGGCCACATTCCTAGCGTGGTAACTATCTGGGGCCACATTTTTAGCGTGGTAACTATCTGGGGCCACATTCTTAACGGGTAACTATCTGGGGCCACATTCGTAGCGTGGTAACTATCTGGGGCCACTTTCGTAGCGTGATAACACTATCTGGGGACACATTCTTAGCGTGGTAACTATCTGGGGTCACATTCGTAGCGTGGTAACTATCTGGGGATACATTCTTAGCGTGGTAACTATCTGGGGGCCACATTCTTAGCGTGGTAACACTATCTAGGGCCACATTCTTAGCGTGGTAACTATCGGGGGCAACATTCTTAGCGTCGTAACTATCTGGGGCCACATTCTATGTGTGGTTACTATCTGGGGCCACATTCTTAGCGTGGTAACTATCTGGGGCCACATTCTTAACGGGTAACTATCTGGGGCCACATTCTTAGCGTGGTAACTATCTGGGGCCAGATTCTTAGCGTGGTAACACTATCTGGGGCCACATTCTTAGCGTGGTAACTATCTGGGGTCACATTCTTAGCGTGGTAACTATCTGGGGATACATTCATAGCGTGGTAACTATCTGGGGCCACATTCTTAGCGTGGTAACTATCTGGGACCACATTCTTAGCGTGGTAACTATCTGGGGATACATTCATAGCGTGGTAACTATCTGGGGCCACATTCTTAGCGTGGTAACTATCTGGGACCACATTCTTAGCGTGGTAACTATCTGGGGCCACATTCATAGCGTGGTAACTATCTGGGGCCATATTCCCCTAGCGTGGTAACTATCTGGGGCCACATTCGTAGCGTGGTAACACTATCTGGGGCCACATTCTTAGCGTGGTAACTATCTGGGGCCACATTCTTAGCGTGGTAACTCTTTGGGGCCACATTCGTATCGTGGTAACTATCTGGGGCCACATTTGCGCGTAGTAACTATCTGGGGCCACATTCTTAGTGTGGTAACTATCTGGGGCTACATTTGTAGTGTGATAACTATCTGGGGCCACATTCTTAGCGAGGTAACTATCTGGGGCAACATTCTTAGCGTGGTAACTATCTGGGGCCACATTCTTAACGGGTAACTCTCTGGGGCCACATTCTTAGCGTGGTAACTATCTGGGGCCACATTCGTAACGGGTAACTCTCTGGGGCCACATTCCTAGCGTGGTAACACTATCTGGTGCCACATTCGTAGAGTGGTAACTATCTGGGGCCACATTCTTAGCGGGGTAACTATCTGGGGATACATTCTTAGCATGGTAACTATCTGGGGCCACATTCTTAGCGTGGTTACTATCTGGGGCCACATTCCCCTAGCGTGGTAACTATCTGGGGTCACATTCTTAGTGTGATAACACTATCTGGGGCCACATTCTTAGCGTGGTAACACTATCTGGGGCCACATTCTTAGCGTGGTAACTCTCTTGGGCCACATTCTTAGCGTGGGAACTATCTGGGGCCACATTCTTAGCGTGTTAACTATCTGGGGCCACATTCTTAGCGTGGTAACTATCTGGGGCCACATTCTTAACGGGTAACTCTCTTGGGCCACATTCTTAGCGTGGTAATTATCTGGGGCCACATTCTTAGCGTGGTAACTATCTGGGGATACATTCTTAGCGTGGTAACTATCTGGGGCCACATTCTTAGCGTGGTAATTATCTGGGGTTACTTTCCCCAAGCGTGGTAACTATCTGGGGCCACATTCTTAGCATGGTAACTATCTGGGGTTACATTCCCCAAGCGTGGTAACTATCTGGGGCCACATTCTTAGCGTGGTAACTTTCTGGGGCCACATTCTTAGCGTGATAACTATCTGGTGCCACATTCGTAGCGTGGTAACTATCTGGGGATACATTCTTAGCGTGGTAACTATCTGGGGGCCACATTCTTAGCGTGGTAACACTATCTGGGGCCACATTCTTAGCGTGGTAACTATCGGGGGCAACATTCTTAGCGTCGTAACTATCTGGGGCCACATTCTATGTGTGGTAACTATCTGGGGCCACATTCTTAGCGTGGTAACTATCTGGGGCCACATTCTTAACGGGTAACTATCTGGGGCCACATTCTTAGCGTGGTAACTATCTGGGGCCAGATTCTTAGCGTGGTAACACTATCTGGGGCCACATTCTTAGCGTGGTAACTATCTGGGGTCACATTCTTAGCGTGGTAACTATCTGGGGATACATTCATAGCGTGGTAACTATCTGGGGCCACATTCTTAGCGTGGTAACTATCTGGGACCACATTCTTAGCGTGGTAACTATCTGGGGATACATTCAGAGCGTGGTAACTATCTGGGGCCACATTCATAGCGTGGTAACTATCTGGGGCCATATTCCCCTAGCGTGGTAACTATCTGGGGCCACATTCGTAGCGTGGTAACACTATCTGGGGCCACATTCTTAACGTGGTAACTATCTGGGGCCACATTCTTAGCGTGGTAACTCTATGGGGCCACATTCGTATCGTGGTAACTATCTGGGGCCACATTTGCGCGTAGTAACTATCTGGGGCCACATTCTTAGTGTGGTAACTATCTGGGGCCACATTCTTAGTGTGGTAACTATCTGGGGCTACATTTGTAGCCTGATAACTATCTGGGGCCACATTCTTAGCGAAGTAACTATCTGGGGCAACATTCTTTGCGTGGTAACTATCTGGGGCCACATCCGTAGCTTGGTAAATATCTGGGGCCACATTCTTAGTGTGGTAACTATCTGGGGCCACATTCTTAGCGTGGTAACTATCTGGGGTCACATTGTTAGCGTGGTAACTATCTGGGGCCACATTCTAAGTGTGGTAACTATCTGGGGCCACATTCTTAGCGTGGTAACACTATCTGAGGCCACATTCCTAGCGTGGTAACTATCGGGGGCAACATTCTAAGCGTGGTAACTATCTGGGGCCACATTCTAAGCGTGGTAACTATCTGGGGCCACATTCTAAGTGTGGTAACTATCTGGGGCCACATTCCTAGCGTGGTAACTATCTGGGGCCACATTTTTAGCGTGGTAACTATCTGGGGCCACATTCTTAACGGGTAACTATCTGGGGCCACATTCGTAGCGTGGTAACTATCTGGGGCCACTTTCGTAGCGTGATAACACTATCTGGGGACACATTCTTAGCGTGGTAACTATCTGGGGTCACATTCGTAGCGTGGTAACTATCTGGGGATACATTCTTAGCGTGGTAACTATCTGGGGGCCACATTCTTAGCGTGGTAACACTATCTAGGGCCACATTCTTAGCGTGGTAACTATCGGGGGCAACATTCTTAGCGTCGTAACTATCTGGGGCCACATTCTATGTGTGGTTACTATCTGGGGCCACATTCTTAGCGTGGTAACTATCTGGGGCCACATTCTTAACGGGTAACTATCTGGGGCCACATTCTTAGCGTGGTAACTATCTGGGGCCAGATTCTTAGCGTGGTAACACTATCTGGGGCCACATTCTTAGCGTGGTAACTATCTGGGGTCACATTCTTAGCGTGGTAACTATCTGGGGATACATTCATAGCGTGGTAACTATCTGGGGCCACATTCTTAGCGTGGTAACTATCTGGGACCACATTCTTAGCGTGGTAACTATCTGGGGATACATTCAGAGCGTGGTAACTATCTGGGGCCACATTCATAGCGTGGTAACTATCTGGGGCCATATTCCCCTAGCGTGGTAACTATCTGGGGCCACATTCGTAGCGTGGTAACACTATCTGGGGCCACATTCTTAACGTGGTAACTATCTGGGGCCACATTCTTAGCGTGGTAACTCTATGGGGCCACATTCGTATCGTGGTAACTATCTGGGGCCACATTTGCGCGTAGTAACTATCTGGGGCCACATTCTTAGTGTGGTAACTATCTGGGGCCACATTCTTAGTGTGGTAACTATCTGGGGCTACATTTGTAGCCTGATAACTATCTGGGGCCACATTCTTAGCGAAGTAACTATCTGGGGCAACATTCTTTGCGTGGTAACTATCTGGGGCCACATCCGTAGCTTGGTAAATATCTGGGGCCACATTCTTAGTGTGGTAACTATCTGGGGCCACATTCTTAGCGTGGTAACTATCTGGGGTCACATTGTTAGCGTGGTAACTATCTGGGGCCACATTCTAAGTGTGGTAACTATCTGGGGCCACATTCTTAGCGTGGTAACACTATCTGAGGCCACATTCCTAGCGTGGTAACTATCGGGGGCAACATTCTAAGCGTGGTAACTATCTGGGGCCACATTCTAAGCGTGGTAACTATCTGGGGCCACATTCTAAGTGTGGTAACTATCTGGGGCCACATTCCTAGCGTGGTAACTATCTGGGGCCACATTTTTAGCGTGGTAACTATCTGGGGCCACATTCTTAACGGGTAACTATCTGGGGCCACATTCGTAGCGTGGTAACTATCTGGGGCCACTTTCGTAGCGTGATAACACTATCTGGGGACACATTCTTAGCGTGGTAACTATCTGGGGTCACATTCGTAGCGTGGTAACTATCTGGGGATACATTCTTAGCGTGGTAACTATCTGGGGGCCACATTCTTAGCGTGGTAACACTATCTAGGG
Organism: Procambarus clarkii; assembly: GCF_040958095.1. Classification (NCBI taxonomy): domain Eukaryota; kingdom Metazoa; phylum Arthropoda; class Malacostraca; order Decapoda; family Cambaridae; genus Procambarus; species Procambarus clarkii. The sequence continues at coordinate 388,667 of NW_027189155.1, read as the reverse complement.
CCACATTCTTAGCGTGGTAACTATCGGGGGCAACATTCTTAGCGTCGTAACTATCTGGGGCCACATTCTATGTGTGGTTACTATCTGGGGCCACATTCTTAGCGTGGTAACTATCTGGGGCCACATTCTTAACGGGTAACTATCTGGGGCCACATTCTTAGCGTGGTAACTATCTGGGGCCAGATTCTTAGCGTGGTAACACTATCTGGGGCCACATTCTTAGCGTGGTAACTATCTGGGGTCACATTCTTAGCGTGGTAACTATCTGGGGATACATTCATAGCGTGGTAACTATCTGGGGCCACATTCTTAGCGTGGTAACTATCTGGGACCACATTCTTAGCGTGGTAACTATCTGGGGATACATTCATAGCGTGGTAACTATCTGGGGCCACATTCTTAGCGTGGTAACTATCTGGGACCACATTCTTAGCGTGGTAACTATCTGGGGCCACATTCATAGCGTGGTAACTATCTGGGGCCATATTCCCCTAGCGTGGTAACTATCTGGGGCCACATTCGTAGCGTGGTAACACTATCTGGGGCCACATTCTTAGCGTGGTAACTATCTGGGGCCACATTCTTAGCGTGGTAACTCTTTGGGGCCACATTCGTATCGTGGTAACTATCTGGGGCCACATTTGCGCGTAGTAACTATCTGGGGCCACATTCTTAGTGTGGTAACTATCTGGGGCTACATTTGTAGTGTGATAACTATCTGGGGCCACATTCTTAGCGAGGTAACTATCTGGGGCAACATTCTTAGCGTGGTAACTATCTGGGGCCACATTCTTAACGGGTAACTCTCTGGGGCCACATTCTTAGCGTGGTAACTATCTGGGGCCACATTCGTAACGGGTAACTCTCTGGGGCCACATTCCTAGCGTGGTAACACTATCTGGTGCCACATTCGTAGAGTGGTAACTATCTGGGGCCACATTCTTAGCGGGGTAACTATCTGGGGATACATTCTTAGCATGGTAACTATCTGGGGCCACATTCTTAGCGTGGTTACTATCTGGGGCCACATTCCCCTAGCGTGGTAACTATCTGGGGTCACATTCTTAGTGTGATAACACTATCTGGGGCCACATTCTTAGCGTGGTAACACTATCTGGGGCCACATTCTTAGCGTGGTAACTCTCTTGGGCCACATTCTTAGCGTGGGAACTATCTGGGGCCACATTCTTAGCGTGTTAACTATCTGGGGCCACATTCTTAGCGTGGTAACTATCTGGGGCCACATTCTTAACGGGTAACTCTCTTGGGCCACATTCTTAGCGTGGTAATTATCTGGGGCCACATTCTTAGCGTGGTAACTATCTGGGGATACATTCTTAGCGTGGTAACTATCTGGGGCCACATTCTTAGCGTGGTAATTATCTGGGGTTACTTTCCCCAAGCGTGGTAACTATCTGGGGCCACATTCTTAGCATGGTAACTATCTGGGGTTACATTCCCCAAGCGTGGTAACTATCTGGGGCCACATTCTTAGCGTGGTAACTTTCTGGGGCCACATTCTTAGCGTGATAACTATCTGGTGCCACATTCGTAGCGTGGTAACTATCTGGGGATACATTCTTAGCGTGGTAACTATCTGGGGGCCACATTCTTAGCGTGGTAACACTATCTGGGGCCACATTCTTAGCGTGGTAACTATCGGGGGCAACATTCTTAGCGTCGTAACTATCTGGGGCCACATTCTATGTGTGGTAACTATCTGGGGCCACATTCTTAGCGTGGTAACTATCTGGGGCCACATTCTTAACGGGTAACTATCTGGGGCCACATTCTTAGCGTGGTAACTATCTGGGGCCAGATTCTTAGCGTGGTAACACTATCTGGGGCCACATTCTTAGCGTGGTAACTATCTGGGGTCACATTCTTAGCGTGGTAACTATCTGGGGATACATTCATAGCGTGGTAACTATCTGGGGCCACATTCTTAGCGTGGTAACTATCTGGGACCACATTCTTAGCGTGGTAACTATCTGGGGATACATTCAGAGCGTGGTAACTATCTGGGGCCACATTCATAGCGTGGTAACTATCTGGGGCCATATTCCCCTAGCGTGGTAACTATCTGGGGCCACATTCGTAGCGTGGTAACACTATCTGGGGCCACATTCTTAACGTGGTAACTATCTGGGGCCACATTCTTAGCGTGGTAACTCTATGGGGCCACATTCGTATCGTGGTAACTATCTGGGGCCACATTTGCGCGTAGTAACTATCTGGGGCCACATTCTTAGTGTGGTAACTATCTGGGGCCACATTCTTAGTGTGGTAACTATCTGGGGCTACATTTGTAGCCTGATAACTATCTGGGGCCACATTCTTAGCGAAGTAACTATCTGGGGCAACATTCTTAGCGTGGTAACTATCTGGGGCCACATTCTTAACGGGTAACTCTCTGGGGCCACATTCTTAGCGTGGTAACTATCTGGGGCCACATTCTTAGCGTGGTAACTATCTGGGACCACATTCTTAGCGTGGTAACTATCTGGGGATACATTCATAGCGTGGTAACTATCTGGGGCCACATTCTTAGCGTGGTAACTATCTGGGACCACATTCTTAGCGTGGTAACTATCTGGGGCCACATTCATAGCGTGGTAACTATCTGGGGCCATATTCCCCTAGCGTGGTAACTATCTGGGGCCACATTCGTAGCGTGGTAACACTATCTGGGGCCACATTCTTAGCGTGGTAACTATCTGGGGCCACATTCTTAGCGTGGTAACTCTTTGGGGCCACATTCGTATCGTGGTAACTATCTGGGGCCACATTTGCGCGTAGTAACTATCTGGGGCCACATTCTTAGTGTGGTAACTATCTGGGGCTACATTTGTAGTGTGATAACTATCTGGGGCCACATTCTTAGCGAGGTAACTATCTGGGGCAACATTCTTAGCGTGGTAACTATCTGGGGCCACATTCTTAACGGGTAACTCTCTGGGGCCACATTCTTAGCGTGGTAACTATCTGGGGCCACATTCGTAACGGGTAACTCTCTGGGGCCACATTCCTAGCGTGGTAACACTATCTGGTGCCACATTCGTAGAGTGGTAACTATCTGGGGCCACATTCTTAGCGGGGTAACTATCTGGGGATACATTTTTAGCATGGTAACTATCTGGGGCCACATTCTTAGCGTGGTTACTATCTGGGGCCACATTCCCCTAGCGTGGTAACTATCTGGGGTCACATTCTTAGTGTGATAACACTATCTGGGGCCACATTCTTAGCGTGGTAACACTATCTGGGGCCACATTCTTAGCGTGGTAACTCTCTTGGGCCACATTCTTAGCGTGGGAACTATCTGGGGCCACATTCTTAGCGTGGTAACTATCTGGGGCCACATTCTTAGCGTGGTAACTATCTGGGGCCACATTCTTAACGGGTAACTCTCTTGGGCCACATTCTTAGCGTGGTAATTATCTGGGGCCACATTCTTAGCGTGGTAACTATCTGGGGATACATTCTTAGCGTGGTAACTATCTGGGGCCACATTCTTAGCGTGGTAATTATCTGGGGTTACTTTCCCCAAGCGTGGTAACTATCTGGGGCCACATTCTTAGCGTGGTAACTATCGGGGGCAACATTCTTAGCGTCGTAACTATCTGGGGCCACATTCTATGTGTGGTAACTATCTGGGGCCACATTCTTAGCGTGGTAACTATCTGGGGCCACATTCTTAACGGGTAACTATCTGGGGCCACATTCTTAGCGTGGTAACTATCTGGAGCCAGATTCTTAGCGTGGTAACACTATCTGGGGCCACATTCTTAGCGTGGTAACTATCTGGGGTCACATTCTTAGCGTGGTAACTATCTGGGGATACATTCATAGCGTGGTAACTATCTGGGGCCACATTCTTAGCGTGGTAACTATCTGGGACCACATTCTTAGCGTGGTAACTATCTGGGGATACATTCAGAGCGTGGTAACTATCTGGGGCCACATTCATAGCGTGGTAACTATCTGGGGCCATATTCCCCTAGCGTGGTAACTATCTGGGGCCACATTCGTAGCGTGGTAACACTATCTGGGGCCACATTCTTAGCGTGGTAACTATCTGGGGCCACATTCTTAGCGTGGTAACTCTATGGGGCCACATTCGTATCGTGGTAACTATCTGGGGCCACATTTGCGCGTAGTAACTATCTGGGGCCACATTCTTAGTGTGGTAACTATCTGGGGCCACATTCTTAGTGTGGTAACTATCTGGGGCTACATTTGTAGCCTGATAACTATCTGGGGCCACATTCTTAGCGAGGTAACTATCTGGGGCAACATTCTTAGCGTGGTAACTATCTGGGGCCACATTCTTAACGGGTAACTCTCTGGGGCCACATTCTTAGCGTGGTAACTATCTGGGGCCACATTCTTAGCGTGGTAACTATCTGGGACCACATTCTTAGCGTGGTAACTATCTGGGGATACATTCATAGCGTGGTAACTATCTGGGGCCACATTCTTAGCGTGGTAACTATCTGGGACCACATTCTTAGCGTGGTAACTATCTGGGGCCACATTCATAGCGTGGTAACTATCTGGGGCCATATTCCCCTAGCGTGGTAACTATCTGGGGCCACATTCGTAGCGTGGTAACACTATCTGGGGCCACATTCTTAGCGTGGTAACTATCTGGGGCCACATTCTTAGCGTGGTAACTCTTTGGGGCCACATTCGTATCGTGGTAACTATCTGGGGCCACATTTGCGCGTAGTAACTATCTGGGGCCACATTCTTAGTGTGGTAACTATCTGGGGCTACATTTGTAGTGTGATAACTATCTGGGGCCACATTCTTAGCGAGGTAACTATCTGGGGCAACATTCTTAGCGTGGTAACTATCTGGGGCCACATTCTTAACGGGTAACTCTCTGGGGCCACATTCTTAGCGTGGTAACTATCTGGGGCCACATTCGTAACGGGTAACTCTCTGGGGCCACATTCCTAGCGTGGTAACACTATCTGGTGCCACATTCGTAGAGTGGTAACTATCTGGGGCCACATTCTTAGCGGGGTAACTATCTGGGGATACATTTTTAGCATGGTAACTATCTGGGGCCACATTCTTAGCGTGGTTACTATCTGGGGCCACATTCCCCTAGCGTGGTAACTATCTGGGGTCACATTCTTAGTGTGATAACACTATCTGGGGCCACATTCTTAGCGTGGTAACACTATCTGGGGCCACATTCTTAGCGTGGTAACTCTCTTGGGCCACATTCTTAGCGTGGGAACTATCTGGGGCCACATTCTTAGCGTGGTAACTATCTGGGGCCACATTCTTAGCGTGGTAACTATCTGGGGCCACATTCTTAACGGGTAACTCTCTTGGGCCACATTCTTAGCGTGGTAATTATCTGGGGCCACATTCTTAGCGTGGTAACTATCTGGGGATACATTCTTAGCGTGGTAACTATCTGGGGCCACATTCTTAGCGTGGTAATTATCTGGGGTTACTTTCCCCAAGCGTGGTAACTATCTGGGGCCACATTCTTAGCATGGTAACTATCTGGGGTTACATTCCCCAAGCGTGGTAACTATCTGGGGCCACATTCTTAGCGTGGTAACTTTCTGGGGCCACATTCTTAGCGTGATAACTATCTGGTGCCACATTCGTAGCGTGGTAACTATCTGGGGATACATTCTTAGCGTGGTAACTATCTGGGGGCCACATTCTTAGCGTGGTAACACTATCTGGGGCCACATTCTTAGCGTGGTAACTATCGGGGGCAACATTCTTAGCGTCGTAACTATCTGGGGCCACATTCTACGTGTGGTAACTATCTGGGGCCACATTCTTAGCGTGGTAACTATCTGGGGCCACATTCTTAACGGGTAACTATCTGGGGCCACATTCTTAGCGTGGTAACTATCTGGGGCCAGATTCTTAGCGTGGTAACACTATCTGGGGCCACATTCTTAGCGTGGTAACTATCTGGGGTCACATTCTTAGCGTGGTAACTATCTGGGGATACATTCATAGCGTGGTAACTATCTGGGGCCACATTCTTAGCGTGGTAACTATCTGGGACCACATTCTTAGCGTGGTAACTATCTGGGGATACATTCAGAGCGTGGTAACTATCTGGGGCCACATTCATAGCGTGGTAACTATCTGGGGCCATATTCCCCTAGCGTGGTAACTATCTGGGGCCACATTCGTAGCGTGGTAACACTATCTGGGGCCACATTCTTAGCGTGGTAACTATCTGGGGCCACATTCTTAGCGTGGTAACTCTATGGGGCCACATTCGTATCGTGGTAACTATCTGGGGCCACATTTGCGCGTAGTAACTATCTGGGGCCACATTCTTAGTGTGGTAACTATCTGGGGCCACATTCTTAGTGTGGTAACTATCTGGGGCTACATTTGTAGCCTGATAACTATCTGGGGCCACATTCTTAGCGAGGTAACTATCTGGGGCAACATTCTTAGCGTGGTAACTATCTGGGGCCACATTCTTAACGGGTAACTCTCTGGGGCCACATTCTTAGCGTGGTAACTATCTGGGGCCACATTCTTAACGGGTAACTCTCTGGGGCCACATTCCTAGCGTGGTAACACTATCTGGTGCCCCATTCGTAGAGTGGTAACTATCTGGGGCAACATTCTTAGCGGGGTAACTATCTGGGGATACATTCTTAGCATGGTAACTATCTGGGGCAACATTCTTAGCGTGGTAACTATCTGGGACCACATTCCCCTAGCGTGGTAACTATCTGGGGTCACATTCTTAGTGTGATAACACTATCTGGGGCCACATTCTTAGCGTGGTAACACTATCTGGGGCCACATTCTTATCGTGGTAACTCTCTTGGGCCACATTCTTAGCGTGGGAACTATCTGGGGCCACATTCTTAGCGTGGTAACTATCTGGGGCCACATTCTTAGCGTGGTAACTATCTGGGGCCACATTCTTAACGGGTAACTCTCTTGGGCCACATTCTTAGCGTGGTAACTATCTTGGGCCACATTCTTAGCGTGGTAACTATCTGGGGATACATTCTTAGCGTGGTAACTATCTGGGGCCACATTCTTAGCGTGGTAATTATCTGGGGTTACTTTCCCCAAGCGTGGTAACTATCTGGGGACACATTCTTAGCGTGGTAACTATCTGGGGCCACATTCTTAGCGTGGTAACTATCTGGGGCCACATTCTTAACGGGTAACTCTCTTGGGCCACATTCGTAGCGTGGTAACTATCTGGGGCCACATTCTTAGCGTGGTAACTATCTGGGGATACATTCTTAGCGTGGTAACTATCTGGGGCCACATTCTTAGCGTGGTAATTACCTGGGGTTACTTTCCCCAAGCGTGGTAACTATCTGGGTCCACATTCTTAGCGTGGTAACTATCTGGGGTTACATTCCCAAAGCGTGGTAACTATCTGGGGCCACATTCTTAGCGTGGTAACTTTCTGGGGCCACATTCTTAGCGTGATAACTATCTGGTGCCACATTCTTAGCGTGGTAACTATCTGGGGCCACATTCTTAGCGTGGTAACTATCTGGGGCCACATTCTTAACGGGTAACTCTCTGGGGCCACATTCTTAGCGTGGTAACTATCTGGGGCCACATTCCCCTAGCGTGGTAACTATCTGGGGTCACATTCTTAGTTTGGTAACACTATCTGGGGCCACATTCTTAGCGTGGTAACACTATCTGGGGCCTACATTCTTAGCGTGGTAACTCTCTGGGGCCACATTCTTAACATGGTAACTATCTCGGGCCACATTCTTAGCGTGGTAACTATCTGGGGCCACATTCTTAGCGTGGTAACTATCTGGGGCCACATTCTTAACGGGTAACTATCTGGGGCCACATTCCTAGCGTGGTAACTATCTGGGGTCACATTCGTAGCGTGGTAACTATCTGAGGATACATTCTTAGCGTGGTAACTATCTGGGGCCACATTCTTAGCGTGGTAATTATCTGGGGTTACATTCCCCAAGCGTGGTAACTATCTGGGGCCACATTCTTAGCGTGGTAACTATCTGGGGTTACATTCCCCAAGCGTGGTAACTATCTGGGGCCACATTCCTAGCGTGGTAACTATCTGGGGCCACATTCTTAGCGTGGTAACTCTCTGGGGCCACATACTTAGCGTGGTAACTATCTGGGGCCACATTCTTAGCGTGTTAACTATCTGGGGCCACATTCTTAGTGTGGTAACTATCTGGGGCCACATTCTTAGTGTGGTAACACTATCTGGGGCCACATTCTTTGCGTGGTAACTATCTGGGGCCACATCCGTAGCTTGGTAAATATCTGGGGCCACATTCTTAGTGTGGTAACTATCTGGGGCCACATTCTTAGCGTGGTAACTATCTGGGGCCACATTCTTAGCGTGTTAACTATCTGGGGCCACATTCTAAGTGTGGTAACTATCTGGGGCCACATTCTTAGCGTGGTAACACTATCTGGGGCCACATTCCTAGCGTGGTAACTATCGGGGGCAACATTCTAAGCGTGGTAACTATCTGGGGCCACATGCTAAGTGTGGTAACTATCTGGGGCCTCATTCCTAGCGTGGTAACTATCTGGGGCCACATTCTTAGCGTGGTAACTATCTGGGGCCACATTCTTAGCGTGGTAACTATCTGGGGCCACATTCTTAGCGTGGTAACTATCTGGGGCCACATTCTTAACGTGGTAACTATCTGGGGCCACATTCTTAGCGTGGTAACTATCTGGGGCCACATTCTTAACGGGTAACTATCTGGTGCCACATTCCTAGCGTGGTAACTATCTGGGGCCACATTCTTAGCGTGGTAACACTATCTGGGCCTACATTCTTAGCGTGGTAACTCTCTGGGGCCATATTCGTAACATGGTAACTATCTCGGGCCACATTCTTAGCGTGGTAACTATCTGGGGCCACATTCTTAGCGTGGTAACTATCTGGGGCCACATTCTTAACGGGTAACTATCTGGGGCCACATTCCTAGCGTGGTAACTATCTGGGGTCACATTCGTAGCGTGGTAACTATCTGAGGATACATTCTTAGCGTGGTAACTATCTGGGGCCACATTCTTAGCGTGGTAATTATCTGGGGTTACATTCCCCAAGCGTGGTAACTATCTGGGGCCACATTCTTAGCGTGGTAACTATCTGGGGTTACATTCCCCAAGCGTGGTAACTATCTGGGGCCACATTCCTAGCGTGGTAACTATCTGGGGCCACATTCTTAGCGTGGTAACTCTCTGGGGCCACATACTTAGCGTGGTACCTATCTGGGGCCACATTCCTAGCGTGTTAACTATCTGGGGCCACATTCTTAGTGTGGTAACTATCTGGGGCCACATTCTTAGTGTGGTAACACTATCTGGGGCCACATTCTTTGCGTGGTAACTATCTGGGGCCACATCCGTAGCTTGGTAAAAATCTGGGGCCACATTCTTAGTGTGGTAACTATCTGGGGCCACATTCTTAGCGTGGTAACTATCTGGTGCCACATTCTTAGCGTGGTAACTATCTGGGGCCACATTCTAAGTGTGGTAACTATCTGGGGCCACATTCTTAGCGTGGTAACACTATCTGGGGCCACATTCCTAGCGTGGTAACTATCGGGGGCAACATTCTAAGCGTGGTAACTATCTGGGGCCACATTCTAAGTGTGGTAACTATCTGGGGCCTCATTCCTAGCGTGGTAACTATCTGGGGCCACATTCTTAGCGTGGTAACTATCTGGGGCCACATTCTTAGCGTGGTAACTATCTGGGGCCACATTCTTAGCGTGGTAACTATCTGGGGCCACATTCTTAGCGTGGTAACTATCTGGGGACACATTCTTAGCGTGGTAACTATCTGGGGCCACATTCTTAACGGGTAACTATCTGGTGCCACATTCCTAGCGTGGTAACTATCTGGGGCCACTTTCGTAGCGTGATAACACTATCTGGGGCCACATTCGTAGCGTGGTAACTATCTGGGGTCACATTCGTAGCGTGGTAACTATCTGGGGATACATTCTTAGCGTGGTAACTATCTGGGGGCCACATTCCTAGCGTGGTAACACTATCTGGGGCCACATTCTTAGCGTGGTAACTATCGGGGGCAACATTCTTAGCGTCGTAACTATCTGGGGCCACATTCTATGTGTGGTAACTATCTGGGGCCACATTCTTAGCGTGGTAACTATCTGGGGCCACATTCTTAACGGGTAACTATCTGGGGCCACATTCTTAGCGTGGTAACTATCTGGGGCCAGATTCTTAGCGTGGTAACACTATCTGGGGCCACATTCTTAGCGTGGTAACTATCTGGGGTCACATTCTTAGCGTGGTAACTATCTGGGGATACATTCATAGCGTGGTAACTATCTGGGGCCACATTCTTAGCGTGGTAACTATCTGGGACCACATTCTTAGCGTGGTAACTATCTGGGGATACATTCAGAGCGTGGTAACTATCTGGGGCCACATTCATAGCGTGGTAACTATCTGGGGCCATATTCCCCTAGCGTGGTAACTATCTGGGGCCACATTCATAGCGTGGTAACTATCTGGGGCCACATTCTTAGCGTGGTAACTATCTGGGGCCACATTCTTAGCGTGGTAACTCTATGGGGCCACATTCGTATCGTGGTAACTATCTGGGGCCACATTTGCGCGTAGTAACTATCTGGGGCCACATTCTTAGTGTGGTAACTATCTGGGG